>NW_027494767.1:0-269529 GCF_021521415.1 Bidens hawaiensis
AGGGTTTAACAACCAAAACAAAACCTGGATCACGGGTTTGTCGAGGATCACAACGAGGGGTTTCCCCTGAAATCGGGAAGAAGATCGGCTGTAATAAAACATGGTTTCTGTTGTGGTTGATGATGACGTTGTCGATTGTTGATAAACCCGATCACAATCAGAAATTAGCAGTTCTCGCCATGTTCGCCTCTTTGAGAATTCTAGGTTTTGAATTTGGGGAAAATGAGATTCATGTTGTTACCTTACTCTTTAGCCTTTTAGCAGGTGGGTTTGAATTTGGGAAAATAACTTAGGCGGTATTTAGAGAGAAATAGGGCTAAGGTTGAAAATTTTATTTTGATTGAGAGATGACTCGCATTTATGACACATATCCTTATTTTTTTTAATTTATGACACTAGTTTAATGACTTACAAAAATAAGTGTCTTAAATCTTTTAATTTTTTAAAAACATGACATTTTTTTAATGACTCGCACAATTACGCGTCATAAATCAACGCGTGTCATTGTGCGCATGTCATTAAAGCCCTTTTTTCTAGTAGTGACACTTTCCATATCCACCGTCAGATCAACATATCTAACGCACCAGATTACTTCTTACACTTCTTAGACAAACTCCACTTCTTATTTTAACCCCACTTTATATATAAATATGAATATATATATTTATAACATATATAAAAGGATCATTTTAACCATTTAACTTAGATATAATTAATGTATTTATAATTATTTTTATTTATTCAAAAATCTTTATTATTTAGATTTGGAATATTGGATTTTAATAATCCCTATTGAATGGTATTAAGCCGATAAAAATCCCTATTCATTTTATCGTCACTGGCGGACCCAAATTCAAAAAAAGTTGGCCCCCAATGGTCCCACGTTAAAAAGGACTTAACGACGTTATATTTTTTTCCGAATTTCAAACTAACTTTTTAGGGCTATTAATCAGAAGGAAGATACGAGTCGAATGATATAAAACATAGCTCCAAACAATGATCTAAAACGACTGGATTTTGGTTAATTGTAAGTTCACACACCCGAATTGAAGCATTGCTTCGTCATTTTAAAGCACTGTTTCGAACTAAGTTTTACACCAATCGACTCGTATCCTCCTAACGATCAAAAGCCCTAAAACATTGGTTTGAAATTCAGAAAAAACTATAACACCGTTAAGTCATATTTAACGGGGGACCATTGAGGGCCAACTTTTTTGAATTTGGGACCGCCTAGCGGCGATAAAATGAATAGGGATTATTATCGGTCAATACAATTCAATAAGGATTATTAAAATCCAATATATATATAAATCATTATATTATATATATATATATATATATATATATATGGGTGAGATCTAGAGAGAACTCATTTTAAAAAGAGAACTAGAGAACAACTAAGAATTATTTTTAACTTTTTTTTTAAAATAATATTTTGCGATTTTTTTTCTTTCCTCCTAATAAGATGATATTGTTCTTAAAAAAAAACTGTTGATCTAATGCATATGTGCATTAATGTGTATTGCATTTATAAAATAGTGTTTTATTGCATATAATACAACACAAATGCATTATATAATACACACTATTGAATATATGCAAATACAACATTAATAATTGTATGCGAAACACACTATCGCATATATGTAATACAATACTAATGCACATATGCACTATACCGATTTTTTTGTATATAATATAACAATATTGCAAATATATAATACAAACAACTGTATATATGTTATTAAACACTATTTCAAATATCAAAATGCACACTATTGCACATATGCATTATAAAAAAGTCGATGTATTGCATATATGCATTACAACGAGTTTTTTTTTGTTGGGTTTTAACAAGATTATCAAAGTGATAAAATCCTTATTTTACCAAAAACGCAGCGGATATAAGTTTTAAATCTTGTTAGTTTTAGTGTATAGAACCAATTCAATACATGCAAAACCCAAACCCGGATCCAAATACGAATTACAGACTATCAAACACATGCATGTCACTATAAGTTCATGCATGTTAAACTACCTTTCAAGTAACCAAAGAAGTGTGAAAAGGATGATGATTGAAAGTCAAGAACTTGAATATGGAAGCTCCTCAAGCTAGTATACCCCAAGCTCCAACAAGACACCACTTCTAGCTAGGATTTGAACACTTGATAACCCTTTCTTCCTTGCCTTTCTTCCTTGGCCGAAAATCCAAGAGGAAAAGAGAAGAGAGAAACCTTTGTTACTTGTGTATAATTAATTATGTGTTATGAAAGAAGGAAAGAGAAAGACTTGGTTTTATTCAAAAACATCTTTCTCTCCACCAATGATATCCATTGCATGTCTCCACTACCTCAACTTTAATAATAAAATAATATCAAGTGTAAGAGATTCCTTTACATTATTAATATTATTAATTTTGTTTTATAACATAAATATATATCCATATATATATATATTTATAAGATATAACAAAACTTATTACATGTTGGGTGACATGCTTAGTAACTCTTATTCACATATTGTTATTTAACCAACTTAATTAACAACATGTAATGTTCCCTCATAAAACATAAATCATTCATATGATTTGTTTATTACACAAGTACATTTTTATTTAGAAACCCTTTTCCAAATAACTCAAGTGTCAATATTCATTTACTTATGATCATATCATACATAAACAAATATTCTCGGTGTTTGTCTAGCTTGTTATTGGATATGACCCGACTTGGATCAATACGTACTAGCCACATCAACTCTAATATGTGTCTTGGGCAGATCAATTCCAACATTTTTTGTTTTTTTATATTTTTTTGTGATGAATAACAACAACATATAAGAAGGATGAAAGAAGAAAAAAATTAAAAATATTGTTTTTAATTTAATTAAAAATACTTCATATTAGTTCTCTAGTTCTCTCTTTAAGGAGGAGTTCTATATATATATATATGTATGTGTACATAGACTTTTAGTAAAGATTCAGAAAACAACACATTAAACTTGTTGGTTTTAATAAAATATTGTTTATCTATGACTTTCTATTATAAATATTATTTAATTAATCATTAAAAAAACATAAATAAGAAAATAAAACCTAAAAAGACGGGCTGGGGGACTTGTACCTGCGCCCCAGCCGTCTCCAAGGGTTTAAGCGAGGGTGCACCAGCCATCTGGGCTGGTGGCTAACTCGTTTATAATCCAGAAATGGAAAATTAAATAATAACATTTGAAATATATCTAAAATACATACACCCTAAATAATCAATTGATTCAACCGGTTCTTGTTTATACAATCAATGTTGAGGTTTATGTTCACTGATCAAATACGAACTGGAAACAATAATCAATTACCTTATACGACGATATATGAAGGGTTAATTAGAGATTACAGTGGCCGTCAATACGAGTTCAAGAACACACTACAAACAGCAGTGTTAGCTTAATGGTTATATGGATTAACACAATTATTGATTCGATTACCAAGTATATGACGAGAATTAAGGTCCAAGCTAATCAAATGGGTCTCGATATACGATTTGGGTCACGGGTTTGGGTACATTCGATGGGTTATCGGGTTGGAATATTATATTAACAGAAATTGCAATATGGTCCTTGGAGATTAGAGATGGAAACACTAAAGGGTTAAAGTTTAGTGTGGGGTTAAAACTGAATATGTTTGAAAGTTGATTATATGTATCAAATAATTAACAATTATATTAAATTAACTAATTAACCCGATAATTGCGGAATTTTATCAGTAAAATTTCCCGAACATAAAAGCGGGTCGAGAAATGGATAAAAATATTAATTGGAAAATCCGAGTTGTTACAACATGTGGTATGACAACATATTCAACTTTTCAAACAGATTTAAAAGTCACATCATGCAAGTTCTAAAATGTTTTTTTTTGTGGAAATGTGATCCAAGAAGGCCCATGACCAAGAGTTAATAGGTGGGCGAAAATCTTTATCCCGGAGCGTACGCGTGTGCTTTGTTTGACTTTCTACATGGTTGGAAGGAAAGCCAATAAAGATAATGGACCAACCAAATGGAGGGATCGTGTGTTGAGTGACGTGGTAAAAGGGACAAAGTTCTACCCAGCAGCTTGGGTTATCTGAATCCCATGACATGGATGCATAGGATGGCAGTGGACGACCACCGTTAATCCTGACGGTTTGTCGGGTTGTCGATCTCAAGTATAAATAGAGGGCATGGGTTGCTACATTGTGGCATCCAACTTTTGAAGCTTGCCTCTAAGTGCGTTTCCAACTCTTAAATCCCAAGTCCCGAACTTTATTCAACGTGTTGTTTACATGAAACTAAAACTACAATATCCATTTCTTTTATTGATTGTTCTTTAGGCAAATCTACAAAGTCACACTTATCTACTTCAAATTCTTTTTGTAATAAATTCTTTGATATGTTATATTATGATTTTTAAAGCTTTAGCTAATATTGTGGTTGATTTAACATCGCTAGAAGCATTACAAATAGAACACGTGTCATACACAAAAGATGCTTTAATCCTTTAATGTGATAATGTTGGTGTAACTCACCTTACTCCCAATCCAGTTTTTCATGCACTAGCAAAACACATTTAACTTAACTATCACTTTGTTCGTGAACAGGTTATAAAAGGAATACTACGAGTACATTTTATAAAGATAAAAGAGCAAATTACAGACATCTTTACAAAACTCTTACTAACACACAGATTCATAGCTTTACGCTCCAAACTACATGTCGTTCCTAACCTTCTAGCTAGAGGGCAACTTATGTAAATGTGGTTAGTATATAACCTCTCTTTTTGTAAAGGCTAATTCATATAATGAGAACACCATATCAAAACTACATACACATAACGGTGTTTTAACTAATATTTTATAAAGATATTGTAACATCCCAAACAAAATTTCAAGGAATAATATTAAACTATTATTTACGTTGGAAGAATTAATTTAAGCTATTATAATAATAACAATAATATAATATTAATGATAAAAGGATGGTGGGTTAAAATAGATAGAATTAAATCATGGACTTAGATGAAGATGGACCTAAGGTCCATGGGCTTAGGGAGTATAAATACCCCTTAAACCCTATATCCTTTCCATCTCCATCAATCTACACCTTAGCCTCCACCATAAAAAACACACACTTAAGCCAAACACTCTATACACTATTCTAATCAACGATCCAAGACCAACTGAAGGTAAGAAATCATTTATCTTAGCTGACCCAACAATTTAGACTCCGACACCGTAGCCCCGAGATGCCAAATGAGTCGTTTGAATCTATATCTAGCTTTATTTGGGTGTTTAATCAACCAAAAACGAGCTTAAGGGTCACCTTAGCTCAGATCTGGACCCCCGAAGCTACCTAGGTCATAAACGATCAAACTCCGGTCAACCATGGTGGTTAACAGCGGCTGACGGCGCCAGAATCGAAGAAAAACCTTAAAATCGCGAAGTAGAAAGCTGAACAGAATATATAAGGCGTATAAGTATGAGTAGCGTATAAATATATATGCAACGTATATGTATGATCAGTGTATATGTAACGTGTATGTATATGTAGCGTATATGAATATTTAACGTGTATGTATATGAAGCGTATATGTAACACCCCGCAACCGCAGCGGAAACGTAAACGGGGTGCGACAGACTCGTCTGATATCAACCACATTGTTTATAAAGAAAACTTAATACATTAATATACTTCAAATTACATTATCTCGTATTTCATTACCGTCTAGGTGATACACACATCATACCATACGATACATAATTCTATGTAATATAATGTATCCTAACATCCCACACGCAAATCTTACACACATCAAGCACTTAGCACGTAAGCAATCACTTCATCTTAGTTGTACCTGAAAAGCATGTGAGAAAACGGGTCAACTAGGAATAGTTGGTGAGTTTCACAATTGGAGTAAACCTTGATAAATCAATATCATAATATAATATTATCTGGGGACACTGTTAACCCAGTACTGTACCCTTTCCGGGGGCAATGTTAACCCAGAAACACCTCTTTGGACATCTGGGGACACTGTTAACCCAGTACTGTACCCATTCCGGGGGCAATGTTAACCCAGAAACACTTCTAGAGACATCTGGGGACACTGTTAACCCAGTACTGTACCCATTCCGTACGATTCCCGTACAGTCAAATATTTATAAATACACGCAAATCCATGCGTTCAGTATGTACTTAAACATTTCAATAGTAACATGCTTCCGCCCCGGGAAAATATTTGAAAATAATTCAGAAAAAGGGGCTCGTGAAACTCACCTTAGCACATGCAAGCAGGTAACAACAATCATTATCAGTTAACACGTCCAATCTGTAATATGATCCCTACGATCGTTACTATACACTCATTATTAATATAACTTTAACCAAGTTAACCGGTACATCTGGGGACACTGTTAACCCAGCACTGTACCCGTTCTGGGGGCAATGTTAACCCAGAAACACTTCTCCGGACTCAGATTGTGATATCGTTTAGAGTTCACTGGTCAAAATTATTATTAGTCGTTTTTCCCGTTTTGCGTGCCTAGCACGGTTATCCGTTTTTACGTTCCAAAAATGAGTTTGGTCACACACGACCCGAAAATAGTTGTTGACTGATAATTTAGTTAAAGTTGTGAAATTAGAGCTCGGTTTAGACGCCCCGATTGGCCGCGGGACCCGTTTCCGTCTTTGGCGTACCGGAAACTGTTAAATCGGTTAAAAATACCCAAATCATCCGAATTACTTTCGGATGATTCATTTTTACTTGTTTAACTCTATTATATGAAAATAGTTCATTTTTAGGGTTTTTATACACCAGTCAGTTCGTTTAGACGAACTTTACCGGTTTATGCGTTTTAGACTTTAAAAGTTTGTTTTTATCTTCTTTTTAGCACAAATAATTATCCGTTTAGTCTCGGATCTTGAAATTTTGCACAAATCACTTTTTGACAGTGGGGAATTTTATAAAAATATTTTCAGAATTAATTTTTATATTTATAATTTATTTATCTATTTTTAAACACCATTTAAACACTAAATATGTCGTAAATACCAAACGATCTTAGAAAAATCCCAAATTTCTCCTGGATGTCCCCTGCCATCAACATAGTCCCCTGTAATGTTTTCAGAACCAAAATCTTCCTTTACATGCCATTTTCACTAAAACCGAGCTAGAAAACCCTAGAACTCGTTTAACCGAAAAGCCTACTTAGACTTCTCCAACTGACCTAAAATTTTGTGTGTGACTTATTCATGATATAAAAAGCTTATCTGAAATTTTCCAGAATTTTTCATGATATTTAACTATTTTTCATCAGTTTTGGCCAAAACCGAGCATTAAATTCACCAAATATTCATCCTTTATCCAAAAATTACCAAAAATTCACAGAACTCATATTTTTATGTGTTTAACACCTCTGTAAAATTTCATGAACTAACTTTAAAGCATCAACAATCTGTCCAAATTTCCCAAAACCGAACATAACCGAATATACCTTTCGTTTTCCGCCACTACAAGCTACAAACTCGTCTTTCCGCCTTATCTACCACTAAATACAGAGTCTACAAACAACATACCACAATACCAAGCAAGTTACACTCACGATCAAGCCATTTCTTTCATGGTTTCGGTTATGATTCCAAAAACAATGATTTAACCGTAAAAATTCGTTTTTGATTCGTTCAACTCATTTCTTGGACCAAGATCCCTTGTATAACCCGTATACATCACTTGATCATGCAAGAATCGGTTTTCATCTTTGAAACCTCATTTTCTTGCAAACAAACTCAAGAAACGAAGATGAACACGTATATAACACGATTTTTACCTCGGTTTTCTTGCTCAATTTCCGGATTTTTGGATGTTAAAGTGGAAAGGATTGAAGGATGTTGAGAGATTTGATGAGAAAAAAGAAAATAAGAATGAGAATGTGGACTTAAGGTCCGATCGGCATAAGGGAGGGGTGGGGTGGGACCCACCTCTCCATTTTTAACCACATATTCGGATATCGGAGATCTGGATAATGTTTTGGATAATCTGGTTCAGTTCGTTTTTCGGTTAAATGTTTAATTCGGCTTAAAACGAGGCTAAAACGGTCGTTTTTCTGCTTAAAAATGAAATTTATATAAAACCGATTTAAAAACTTTAAAAACTTAAACCATGACTTTTATTAACTTGAAACATCATATCATTAATTATCGCGCATCTTTTTCGGCTTGATTGATCATCTCTTGCTCGGTCTTGTATTAAAGGTTTCGTTTAATGTACCGACGTACCATTAAATCGAAATTCTTTTTCTGTGCTTTAATTCACTTATCCCGAAGCTTTAATACTTCGTAAACATCACTAAATATCATATATCTCGTCTATAATTGAACCCTCGATTCGTTCGGGTTTCAATAACTATCGATCGATTAATCGCATATTCAATACGATGAATTATATATTCACGTACGATCAATACAGTGAACCATGTATTCTCGTATAATTACTATGGTAACTCATGTACCCGACATTAAATATGACGTAACTATTGTCTACCGGTTAGGGTATACCGGGTTTCGTCGGAATCGTTACATTCTCCCCCCGTTAAGAAATTTCGTCCTCGAAATTTTACACGCCTACTATTCCCTTCCGAGAGAAGGGTGGGGGGGTTTTTCCTTCAGAATTCACCCTCGCGTTACCAGGTATAATCTGGTCCTCGCTGTGAATTCCACTTAATCTTAATCAATAAAGCTTGGTGTGTCCAAACTGTTTAGTTTTCCCGTCTACTATCTCAACGGAATTATTTATGATATCAAGTATGTCTTCTATGAGTACTTCCATTACTAGTACTTTCGTTGCCTCATCTCTTAGGTACTTTTCAATCCGTATACATGGCAAAACATCATGTATAATACTTAGCCCCTGGAGTACTTTAATCGATAAACTAAATGACCAATCATGGAGATAGTCTCATGAGGTCCAATATATTAAGGAGCTATTTTTGGTTTTGGCAAACCTCATATCACCTCTCTAAGGTGATGCCTTAAAAATGCCTTGTCACCTCTTTCCAATGACAATGGTTACCTATGAATGTTGGCATAAATCCTTTGCCAATCTCGCGCTGCTTTCAACTCATCTTAAATATTATAAATCCGATTGGTTATTTCCCGAATCAATTCAAATCTTATGGCTTGATTGACGCCCATTTTAAATTTAACAAATTGGTGATAATTACTTCACCCATAGAAAGCTTCAAGCTCTCGATGCTTCCTTCCCCGCCTTCCAATAATGGAAGTAGGATGCTATTTCGATCTGAGATAATTGAAAATGGTACTCCAAGACGAGATACCATTTCACCATCATTAATTTGGGCCAGAATTCATCGTGGTAATCGTCATAGATTGGGATGAAATACGAGGATTGGTTAATCGATCCGCGATTAAACAAATTGCATCGTGTCTTTGATATATCTTGGGAATTTGCGTCCCGAAACCCATTATAATTTATTCCCACTATCATTGGCAAATTTTCTGTCGTTGTGGCGTTCCCTAGGGTTTTTGGTGTGCAGCCTTATCTCTTGCATAACTTAAATATTCACCAAAATACGTAACCATATATTTCTCCAAACTCGGCCATTAATGAAATCCTTTCAGGTATTCGTATCATCAATAGTCAAATCCGATCCCGGATGTATGGAATATTTCGATCTATGCGCTTTGTCCATGATTAATTCACGAAGGTCATGGAGGGTCGGGATCCAAACCCGATTTTTGAAGTAGAGAATTTCGTCCACGCGCTGTTCAAAATTCTTCTCATTGCCGTAAAGTTCCTCCTTTTCGTTGTTCCTCTTTCAACGCCTCACGTTGAGCGACTCGAATCAGGTCCGAAAAGTTCGACTGGACTATCATCCCTATTGCTCGCACTCGCAATGGCTTAACCCGATCCTTCCTACTCAAGGCATCGGCTACGACGTTAGCCTTGCCGGGGTGATAACGGATGTCGCAGTCATAATCGCTTAACAACTCGACCCATCTTCGTTGAATATGAGACAGCGCTCTCTCATCATCTATAAAATTTGTACATTTGCGTAGTACAAAGGATTATGAATTGGGTAATGCTAAAAATTCTTCAGTCAACCGCTGATAGTCTCCGGCTAGTCTTAAAAAATTGGCGCATTCCCCTTTTGGTGCCTTGGGTGACTGCCAGTTTTAATGGTTTCTATTTTATTTGTGTCTATGTGAAATCCTTGTTGCTTTACAACATGACCCAGGGATTATGCCTTCTTTATTCAAAATCATATTTCGAAAACTTTGCGTACAACTCCTCTTACTTTAACACTTCCACAATTTTCCTTAACCGTCGTTCGTGCTCTTCCTTACGTTGCAAATATATCAAAATATCATCAATGAATGTTATGACAAATTTGTTAAAATAAAGTTTATAGACTCGGTTCATGAGGTCCATGACCACTGCCGGCGCATTTGTTAGCCCGAGAGGCATAACTAAGAATTCATAATGGCCGTAACGAGTCCGAAACGCTGTTGTTGCAACGTCCTCCTCTTGGATTTTTCATTTGGTGATAACTATATCTAAGATCAATTTTCTAAAAATAAATCGCCCTTTGCAGTTGGTTAAACAGATCGTTTACTTCGAAGAAGTGAATACCTATTCTTGATCGTCACTTTATTCAATTCTCCCTAATCAGTACATATCCTAACACTGCCGTCCTTCATTTCCCAATTACCACTGGTGCACCCCATGGCGGCTAACTAGGTCGTATAAAACCTTATCCAATTATTCTTGCATTTCAGTTGGTGCAAGTCGGTAAGATGCTTTAGCAACAGGGCCAGCTTGAGGCATTAAATCGATTTTGAATTCGACCTGTTGGGTTGGCGGTAATCCAGGAAGTTCTTCTGGGAAAACTTGTGGATATTACGTATCACCGGGACATCTTCCATATGTTTTCTTTTAAATACTTTGGCAATCGCGTTTGTTACATACACCACGTCTTCTTGTCGTAAATATTATAACATCTCAAGATGAGATTAGAGTGGTAACATAATACCGTACACTTTTCTCTGTATCAAATCGCTTCATCGTCCGAAGGAGATCTTCTAATCATCTTCTTTTCATATTTGATTTCAGCTTCATGTTGAGTTAGCCAATCCATGCTAACTATTACGTCAAAACTTCTTTGCTTTACTGGTCGTAGGTCAATAAGGAAAGGTTAATCGTTCAGAATAATAGGACAATTCCGTACAATTTAGTTAACCATCAGGGATTTACCGTTAGCGATTCTACAGTATAGGGTTCTATAGTTTCACTAATCGGTATCTTTCCAAAGGGTAGGAGATTAACAGGAATTAACTACTATCGACGACCGTAAAAATATCACTGGTGCCTATTGATTTAAAACTACAACGTACTTAATACCACCTTTGGATCATGACGTGCTTTATTCGAATTACTCACAAAAGCACGGCTCCTTGCTTGATCCGAGGTTGATGCTTGTCTTGAGGTTCGTCTTCCAACGACACCTTGGTTCAACTTTGGGCAATTTCTCTTGAAACGTTCTGTACTGCCACATTCATAGCAAGTACAACTGTTTGGCATAATTTGATTTCTTTTGATGGATTGTTATTGAGGTTGTTGGGTTCGGAGTGGTTGTACACGAATGGGTTGGGGTTGCTGGTTCACATGGCTTCAATTGGTTCTACAATTGGGGCATTACGTCCATCTTTACCACACCTGTGGCCTACTATCACTCGACATTCTTCTTCCTGCCGATAACCATATTTTCCACATTTAGGGAAGGACCCTTCATGCGGTTCATGTTTTCACACCAGAACTAGTCTTAGTATAATTCTGGGTTGTAGGACATACCTACTTACTCAAAAGTCTATCTTGCACTATACCTTTATCATTTCTCTTCTTTAACACTCGACGTCTCACCTAACGTCCTTCCATTCCGCTTCCCATAAAGTCAAATATATCAATGCTGGCTTGTGACACAACCCTTCCAAAGGTTGTATATTTTACATGGTTGACTATACTCCTTATCGATGGAGTTAGTCCCCCATATAGCGCTCACTTCGCTTAGTTTCAGAAGTAATTAGCCATGTTACCAGACATGACAATTCCTTCAAACGATTAGCGTGTTCTAAGTGATCAGCACACAACATTTCTATCTTTCATAGCTCAGTTTTCCAATCTCTGAGTTTAATTACTCGAATAAAAGTGCTCTAGCACAATAATTTTAAATCCTGACCATATCATCTGAGCAATAATTTTCTAACTATAATTTTGTACCATCGTGTTCCATCACGATACAACATAATCTACCAACATATCTGTAGCATATTTCACTACACAATGTTCTAGACTCTTACCAATATCCTTAATCATTTCGATCTTTTCTATCCACTCGCTAATCTATTCCTCCCTTTACCATCAGTAAACTATTAATAATCCCCTTAACACAAACAACAAACATATCCTTCATACCGGATCTAATTCATTACGACTACTATTCATGTTTAGTTTATAACTAATACTTGTTGTCATAATAGTATTCGGTGGAATATTATCACTCTTAGTAATAACATTAAGAGTTGAAATATTCATAATCATGTGATTGCTCGATCTATAATTCTGCGATCACATTTGCATCAACACTAGCAGTGATCTGTGATACGACATTCGGTATCATCATCTGCTATCTTTGAGCAATCAACTGATCATATCAATCTCCATCATTGGAGTTACTCTTTTTATGTCATTCTGCCGTACTCATCCCGTACGCAGTAATCAATACTAATCTCACCATATAACTCGTTACCAGCTCAATCATAACAACAGGTACACATACACACCAAATATTATCATATATATTACACATACCGGCATCTAGTATATATGTCCCACAAATATAATAACATATGGACTTAACATGACGTCGGTTAACGTCTAAATATGATTCATAACCCTTGTCACCATCTGACATATAGATCTTTCTCAACACAGATTAATGTTTACTATGCTTGATTTCAATATCCTTCTACATGTCAGCATAACCGATACATGCTCACCGTGAGCACCAAACGATTACGTACCACGAAGTTATAATATCCGTGTCTATTCGTATATCCGGCATACACGGTATACCACCTACGAACGAATAACAAACTATGCTATAATGATTCCAACACCTCTCTGTGTATGGGTAATCATTCTATTCGAGTATACATGGGTATAGGCATCTAACGGATGTAAGGTTAACATAAGGAGTTGCAAGGTTCAAGGTAATCGTGCGACATGGGTTGCCTTCATATATTATTAATTACTATTATGGGAAACTCTATCACTTGCTCAGTCAATGTCCTCAGGCGTTCTAGGTTTTCTAAAATCAGTAATTCTCGATCTGGAGGAGGTATGTCTCATATGTTTGAGAGTGAGAATTACATATATATATATTTCTATATATTATTTTTATCTGCTCATTTATTATCAATTTTTTTTTTAACGGAATAAGAATAGGTTCACGTACAGGTCCGTCCGTACGTGAGGGTTGGCGGTTCGGGTGAACATAGGGGGTTATTAGGATATACGGTACCGGTGTTGGTAGGGTAAGGGATTTATCAATTTTGGTTGGGAGTGACGGTTACTAGATATTTCTGGTTAATGTCAAACGGGAGATCTAACTTGGTACTATCATAACTATGGCCCGATAAGTCAGACTCATTATCAACCGATGCTCTAGATATTTCAGCATCCTCGGTACTTTTATTATTTCATCCCCCGGTTCCTTATCCGGGTCCCATTTCTCAATACATGTACCCACAAGATATGTACATATATATATATATACACATTAGCACGTATAAATAATATTATATACTTTACACATATGTTGCCATTTTTACCTATTAATGTACCCCGTGACTTCCCCTGAATTCCCTCGTACGGACAAGTCTGTTATTATGTTCCGGACCATAATAACTCACTTGTCCATCCAAGTTCATCCAGCTCTCGTCACTATATATTATTAGTTGTTATTCAGATCCTATTATACTTGAGCTACTGGTTATATTTTAGGTATCTTTTAAAGACATCCTAATTCTTTTATAACCAATGGCTCTGATACCAAATTCTGTAACACCCCGCAACCGCAGCGGAAACGTAAACGGGGTGCGACAGACTCGTCTGATATCAACCACATTGTTTATAAAGAAAACTTAATACATTAATATACTTCAAATTACATTATCTCGTATTTCATTACCGTCTAGGTGATACACACATCATACCATACGATACATAATTCTATGTAATATAATGTATCCTAACATCCCACACGCAAATCTTACACACATCAAGCACTTAGCACGTAAGCAATCACTTCATCTTAGTTGTACCTGAAAAGCATGTGAGAAAACGGGTCAACTACGAATAGTTGGTGAGTTTCACAATTGGAGTAAACCTTGATAAATCAATATCATAATATAATATTATCTGGGGACACTGTTAACCCAGTACTGTACCCTTTCCGGGGGCAATGTTAACCCAGAAACACCTCTTTGGACATCTGGGGACACTGTTAACCCAGTACTGTACCCATTCCGGGGGCAATGTTAACCCAGAAACACTTCTAGAGACATCTGGGGACACTGTTAACCCAGTACTGTACCCATTCCGTACGATTCCCGTACAGTCAAATATTTATAAATACACGCAAATCCATGCGTTCAGTATGTACTTAAACATTTCAATAGTAACATGCTTCCGCCCCGGGAAAATATTTGAAAATAATTCAGAAAAAGGGGCTCGTGAAACTCACCTTAGCACATGCAAGCAGGTAACAACAATCATTATCAGTTAACACGTCCAATCTGTAATATGATCCCTACGATCGTTACTATACACTCATTATTAATATAACTTTAACCAAGTTAACCGGTACATCTGGGGACACTGTTAACCCAGCACTGTACCCGTTCTGGGGGCAATGTTAACCCAGAAACACTTCTCCGGACTCAGATTGTGATATCGTTTAGAGTTCACTGGTCAAAATTATTATTAGTCGTTTTTCCCGTTTTGCGTGCCTAGCACGGTTATCCGTTTTTACGTTCCAAAAATGAGTTTGGTCACACACGACCCGAAAATAGTTGTTGACTGATAATTTAGTTAAAGTTGTGAAATTAGAGCTCGGTTTAGACGCCCCGATTGGCCGCGGGACCCGTTTCCGTCTTTGGCGTACCGGAAACTGTTAAATCGGTTAAAAATACCCAAATCATCCGAATTACTTTCGGATGATTCATTTTTACTTGTTTAACTCTATTATATGAAAATAGTTCATTTTTATACACCAGTCAGTTCGTTTAGACGAACTTTACCGGTTTATGCGTTTTAGACTTTAAAAGATTGTTTTTTTCTTTTTAGCACAAATAATTATCCGTTTAGTCTCGGATCTTGAAATTTTGCACAAATCACTTTTTGACAGTGGGGAATTTTATAAAAATATTTCCAGAATTAATTTTTATATTTATAATTTATTTATCTATTTTTAAACACCATTTAAACACTAAATATGTCGTAAATACCAAACGATCTTAGAAAAATCCCAAATTTCTCCTGGATGTCCCCTGCCATCAACATAGTCCCCTGTAATGTTTCCAGAACCAAAATCTTCCTTTACATGCCATTTTCACTAAAACCGAGCTAGAAAACCCTAGAACTCGTTTAACCGAAAAGCCTACTTAGACTTCTCCAACTGACCTAAATTTTGTGTGTGACTTATTCATGATATAAAAAGCTTATCTGAAATTTTCCAGAATTTTTCATGATATTTAACTATTTTTCATCAGTTTTGGCCAAAACCGAGCATTAAATTCACCAAATATTCATCCTTTATCCAAATATTACCAAAAATTCACAGAACTCATATTTTTATTTGTTTAACACCTCTGTAAAATTTCATGACCTAACTTTAAAGCATCAACAATCTGTCCAAATTTCCCAAAACCGAACATAACCGAATATACCTTTCGTTTTCCGCCACTACAAGCTACAAACTCGTCTTTCCGCCTTATATACCACTAAATACAGAGTCTACAAACAACATACCACAATACCAAGCAAGTTACACTCACGATCAAGCCATTTCTTTCATGGTTTCGGTTATGATTCCAAAAACAAAGATTTAACCGTAAAAATTCGTTTTTGGTTCGTTTAACTTATTTCTTGGACCAACCTCCCTTGTATAACCCGTATACATCACTTGATCATGCAAGAATCGGTTTTCATCTTTGAAACCTATTTTTTGCAAACAAACTCAAGAAACGAAGATGAACACGTATATAACATGATTTTTACCTCGGTTTTCTTGCTCAATTTCCGGATTTTTGGATGTTAAAGTGGAAAGGATTGAAGGATGTTGAGAGATTTGATGAGAAAAAAAGAAAATAAGAATGGGAATGTGGACTTAAGGTCCGATCGGCATAAAGGAGGGGTGGGGTGGGACCCACCTCTCCATTTTTCACCACATATTCGGATATCGGAGATCTGGATAATGTTTTGGATAATCTGGTTCAGTTCGTTTTTCGGTTAAATATTTAATTCGGCTTAAAACGAGGCTAAAACGGTCGTTTTTCGGCTTAAAAATGAAATTTATATAAAACCGATTTAAAAAATATTAAAAACTTAAACCATGACTTTTATTAACTTGAAACATCATATCATTAATTATCGCGCATCTTTTTCGGCTTGATCGATCATCTCTTGCTCGGTCTGGTATTAAAGGTTTCGTTTAATGTACCGACGTACCATTAAATCGAAATTCTTTTTCTGTGCTTTAATTCATTTATCCCGAAGCTTTAATACTTCGTAAACATCACTAAATATCATATATCTCGTCTATAATTGAACACTCGATTCGTTCGGGTTTCAATAACTATCGATCGATTAATCGCATATTCAATACGATGAATTATATATTCACGTACGATCAATACAGTGAACCATGTATTCTCGTATAATTACTATGGTAACTCATGTACCCGACATTAAATATGACGTAACTATTGTCTACCGGTTAGGGTATACCGTGTTTCGTCGGAATCGTTACAGTATATGTACATGTAACGTGTATGTATGATCAGCGCATATGTATATGTAGCATATATGTGTGCGTAACGTGTATGTATATGTAGCGCATATGTATAGGTAACATATATGAATTTGCAGTGTATATGTATATGTAGCGTGTGTGTGTATATATATATATATATATGAGCCGTATATGTATAAATGTCGTATATGTATGAATGACGTATACGTATGACTTATACGGTAGAACAACTTATACGCTGGAAATTACTTATACGCCCTAAAACTTATACGGGCCTGAGTGATTTTCCAAATAAACGAAAGATTTACAACGTAAACGTACGTAAACGATAGATATGGACTTATATAATATATGAGCTGAGAATATGTAAATAAAGGAAAGGTAACATTTAAAATGGGAAATGACCTAGAAATATGTTATAACTAGGAGTAGTTAAGTGATGCTTGTTAATTGTTACACAGTTAGCCGTGCACAGCTCAATAAGGGCATTACCGTAAATTCGGAAAGAAATCTTTTACATGTGAGTTTCTAGCCCTATTTCCTTGTTATGTTTTCGAGGCTGTGTGCATACTCGATGTGATTAGTTAATACACTTATCTTCAGTGGTAAGTGTATGATATGTGTATGATGTATGAATGATATGAGATATGTGATCAGTTTATGTATAATGTTTGAATGATATACGAATGTTATAGAAGAGACTAAAAGTATGTACGAAAATATATTTAATTATATATGTATATAAAGAAAGGTATGGTACAGAAGAAGGGAACCGGGCCCTAATAATACTCGAGGAAGAAAGGAACCGGACCCTAATAATATCCGAGGTAGAAGGGAACCGGGCCCTAATAATACTCGAGGAAGAAGGGAATTGGACCCTAATAATATCCGAGGCAGAAAGGGAACCGGGCCCTAATAATACTCGAGAAAGTAGGGCGTTATACTCTTTAAAACGTATAAGTATGTAAAGTAAGAATAAATATAAAAGAATGAAAGAAAGAAAGAAATAAGGTATAAACTTATGTTTGTATGAAAGAAAGATAAACAGGTTAAGTAAGTAATACGTATCTTCGTATAAGAATGAGTAAGTATGTAAATGTATTGTATGTTGCTTGATTAACTAGAACTCACTCGGCGTAGTTGACTTTTAGTATGCACGCATGTAAATAAATTAAAGTAGCTGGCTTGAAGGAGACACATGGCATGATCTGAAGAGGCTGGCATCCGAAGAAGAATTGTCTTGATGTTTTAATACTATGTTTTATGTTATGTTTAAAGACAAGATTTGAATGTTTTCTATTGAATGGTTAACTTTTATTATTCCACGAAAAGTTTTTAATTAACTCTGATATTTAGAACTATGTTTATGAGTAAATCCAATGCCAATGTAGGACACCGGGAACAAGACCTTTCAAGTTGGTATCAGATTATAAGTTCGAGAGAATTAAGCATCCTACATGCTTAGACTCGAACAGAGAATGAGACTTAAGTAATAAAAGAAATAAGTTGACAGTTCAAGAAAGTCATGTGTCACTCAAGCAAGCTAAGTAAAGGTAAAGTGTTTGATTAATTTCATGTATAATGTAAGAATGTGTAATGAAGTTAGCTTAATTGCTTGGGATAGGAGTGTATGATTATATGAACTAATTGATTGCCTAACTATTTAGAAGTAGAACCAGCACAAATATACTCGCAAAGGGAAGTATGTAGAACATGGAAGGTAACGTGATCAGCTAATCACAGCTGACCATTATTATTACCTGTTAGCCAAACTATACTTGTACTAAATATTTCCTCGAGTGATGACATTTGTGTTTCCATATAGAATACGAATGGCTGGAGCAAGAATGGTTGTTGGTCAAGGAGGTCGTACGGGATGTCGTGGAAGGCCCCGTATTGTCCGAGAACCTTCTGTAGAACCAGTTACTAACGCGAGAGAAGAAGGAAGTGCAACCAGGCAGGACCAGAGTAATAATGAATGGTATCAACTTGACCCAACTGTTCAAGCCACCATTGCTCAAGCTGTAGCTGCTGCATGGAAGAAACTACATCCTGGTAAGTCTGCTGAAATCCATGCAACGACCACTGAGAGGACATGGGAGAATGGTAAGAAAGTTTATGAGAATGAGGAAGGTGACTTGAGTGAAGTTCGATCTGCGAAGGTTAATGAACAGAAGAGAGGCCGAGGCGGGTGTAACTACAAGTCTTTCAAAGGTTGCAACCCGCCAAAGCTGACTGTTTTAGGAGATGCAAACGCTACTCTCCAGTGGATAATCGCTATGGACTGGGTTATCTGAATTAGCGAGTGTTATCCTGACCAAGCAGTGGCTTATGCTACCCAATAGTTTGGGGATGAGATGATGTATTGGTGGGAGACTATGGAACAGAGAAAGACTCGAGAGGAGATTAAGACTAAGAGGTGGGATGACCTGAAGGAGTTGGCGACGAAGCGATTTTGTGCTGATGCTGAGGTTGAGCGAGCTGAGATGAAGTTTCTGAATTTGAGGGCAGGTAAGATGACAAACCGCGAGTACACTACTGAAATCAACCGCATGTCTAGGTTGCTTCCCGGCATGGTGAACACTGAAGCGAAAAGGATCAAGTGTTACATCAGAGGGCTTCCACAGAACATCTGCACTTTAGTCAGGACAAGTAAACCTGCTACTTTCGACTCTGGTGTTGAACTCGTAGAGATGGTTTACGATGATCTGGCTGTGGATGATGTGGAGTTGGACGATAAGGAAGAGAAGAAATGGCTCGCTCCTACTAAGCAACTTGGTACTCAGATGTGGAATCCCAAGGATAAGAAGCACAAGGTGTGGGAAAGAAGGCCCTGTAAAACGTGTGGTAAGGTGCACAACGATTGTCACACCCCGACCAAAGGCGGCGGAACATGCCGGGGTGTAACCGATTTCCCAAATACACAAGACACTATTTAAAGTGACAATATTTAATCAACTCATTTTCTTTCATAAATCAATAAACAAACACATTTTGTTCACATAAACAAATTTGGAAACAAGTAGTAATCATATTTTTCGTTTTACTAATACCCTAATAGTCTTGGTAACGTTTTTCATCAAGTCCTCGAGTCAACAAAAGTCAAACCTGTAACATTTCATAAAATAAAGTTTGTCAACACAAAGGTTGGTGAGCAATTCATAAGTTTGAGCATATAAGTATATACTAATAAAAAGCCACAAAACTTGTATACAAAACAATAAATAAAAGCTATAAACTTGGATAAAATAGTTATTGCTAAACAAGTTAGCGACACCTAGCTATAAGGGGATGCCAAATAGTCTAGGATTTTATTGACAATTGCTAAACACATTAGCACCACCTAGCTACAGGGGGTTGCCAAGTAGTTTATGATTTTATAGTTATCGTTAATTGCATTACTTTAACAACACCTTTCCATCAGGGGTTGCCAAATGGTCTAGGATTTATAGTTCCACCATCCAAAAGCGATAAACACATAAGCATGTAAGCATAGAACACCAAATCGAGCAAGTATTTAAGTAAAGTATACAATCACGTTTGTGGGTTTAAATATTCAAGTAAATAAAGAATTTAGTTAGATAAGTATGAAATGTCACCCAAAAACGAAAGATGGAAAAAGGGGTATGAAAGTACTCACATCTATTGATGAATTGAGAAACTAATAAATGATCGACATATAGAAAGCTTGTAAACGAAACGAACGAATCCGACTTGAAAACTAATTGAAAACAAATAAATAAAATATTAATGAACTTGAAACCATAATGAAATTACAATTGAAACATTGAATGAGAAGGTTCGGTTTTTATAAAATGAATCGATAATAGAGCTTATAACAATATTATTAAAGTTAATGGTAGTAATGATAATAATGATTTTAAAATATGTAATATATATATATATATATATTTGATAATGACGATAATAATATATAAATATACTACTAATCGAGAATTGTTGTTAAAACTAATAATAGTAGTAGTAATAATAAATATAATAATTATTACCTTATTGTTGAAAACGTTATTAATAGATTTATAGGTTTTAATAATAATAATAATAATAATAATATGTGTCATATTAATAATAACTAATACATATAACAATTGAATAATAGTAGTATTAGTGATAAAAAGATATAACTCGAGTGATGATGACGTTAAATGGTAACCAGGCCCGACATGGGTTTCGGTTTAATAACACAAGTGGATAATATTCCCAATAATATAATTTAATAATATTACTTAATAATCATAATAATGATAATAATAATCTTAATAATAATAATCTATTGTTATGAAAATAATGATAACAATAATTGTTTTGTTAAACAATAATAATAACAATAATAATGATAATAATAATAATAAATATTATCTTGTTAATAATAATAATAATAAATAAAATCTAGATAATAAGTATAATGTTAATAAAAGATAGTAATATTAACTTGAGTAATTCATTAACAAAAACAAACCGAAGTAGGTCACAGAAGGAAATTGAACCCGTGACCTAAAGTTAAACACACACGCACCAACCAGCTGCTCTCGACGATCATAATGTTAGAATTTAGGAAAAGTTAGTTTTTACTTAACTTAATCATCCCCAAACTAAATTTAAACCCAGATCCGATTAGCTCGATTAATTAACGGTTAAACTGAAAGTCACACACTACCTATTTATACCTGAAATTGAAGCCGGAGATGAAGAATAGAAGCCGGAGATGAAGAACAGCGGGTCGCCGGAGCCGATTACGGCCACCGGAGGTGCGTCGAATAAACGGCTCGGAGAAGGAGAGAAACAGAGCAAGAGAACGACGGGGGGAGAGAGAGAGAGAGAGTGAGAGACGGCGAGAGAGCAAATAGATGGAGCTGAGAGATATATAGAGAGAGAAGAGAGACGGATCGGAGAGAGAGATAGCACCGGGGGGCCAGTTATCCGGTCGCCGGAAAGACGAACCGGAGAGGGAAAGTGAAGAGGGTTTCTGAGGCTAGGGTTTCAGACCAGAGAGGAGGTGGGTGGTGGTGGTGGTGTGTCGGAGATGGAAGTCGTCGGAGCCGTCGGATCCGAAAAACGGCGCCGGAAAAAGGTTGTAGGGCGGCTGTGGTTTCTTTCAAATGAGTTAGGGTTAGGTTTTGTGTATATATATACAATACATATTTTCAAAACACCTCCTTTAGGTTTCAACCAAATTTTAACATGAGTTTAAAGGTTTTCCAAAGCTTATAACGATTTTACGAAACTTAGTTTGAACCCTTGTGTTATTTTTAACGATGCTATAATATGACAAACATCGATTTATTTATGATCAAGGTATATGATAATATTATATAATAACTAAATAAGGAAAACAAAAATGTTAAGTCGGGTTTACATAATAAAAGTTTACAAGACGAAAAACAAATCGAGACCCGAATTTGACGAATGTCACAGTGTCACCAACTTTTTGAAAATTTCATCCCGAAATTAAAATAAACTCAAAGAAAAGATAATCACTAACGAACGTCGCTCTTGATAAAACAATTGCATGAAATTTTTTTTTAAGCAAAGAATAACGTCAAATCCTTGCATGATTTGAAAAACGCTACAAATGATAAACAAGATAAAGGCACTTATATATAGGATGTACCAGCGGCGTATCCACCATGCCCTTATCATGATTTCTTATTTTTATCATTTTTCTGCCATCATCCTCGGGTTTGAGTTATCGCACACAAGTGCACTTACTATGGCTTCCATACGGGTATTTCGATAATTAAGTGTGCACCCATAATTATTTAGATCGTCTTATGGTCCAAATGGTTCGTCCCATTGTGTGGTTTATAAAGACATATTTATTAGAAATCTTTAAATAATAAATGTGTAAAAAATTTTATTGAAATTTTACCAATGTGGACAAGCCAATACTAGTGGTTAAAAGAAAATAATATATTTTGGATTGACTTTTAAACAAGTAGAAAAATGGGATGCATAAATGAAACAATTAAAATCTTAAAGTATAATCAAGGTGAAAATAACTATTTTGGTTGAAATAAGTAAAGACGATCAAATAAATAAAATCCATGGTAGACAATTACGAGACGGGGATTGAAGTCAAATGTCATCAATGTGAAAAGAATAAACAAATCCTTAAGCTCCATGGTTGTACGTCAGGACACTAAAATTTAGTATAAAATTCGATGAGTGAAAAATGAGAAAAATCCAATAAGTGAAACGAGGATCCAAAGAGTGAAGATGAGAAACCCGAAAGGTGAGTACATGAGGTAGGGGTAAACTACGTTACAATTCAATAATGTCGTGCAATGAGTTTCATACGTGTACAAACTTGAGGTTATAGGTAATTGAGAATACGATTGCGTGTAATAACGAGAATGAGGTTAGTTTCTTTGGGGTGACGCATATGTGCATCAATATAAATATAATAGTATTGATTAACAACCAAAACAATCAATAAAATGTGATAAAACGTGAATACGAGCACTATTGTGGAACCATTTATATAATCGTCATTATAATAACGGTTTCTAATAGCGCCAAAACTTGTAGACAACCACACATAGGCCGTTAATAGATTGGATGAAATGATATAGGATAATGTACAGAATCGCGTTTACATAATTGCTCAAATATAAATAACATAGTCATGATAATATCGTTTAAAATATAGATGAGATTTTGGCTAAGTTAAGGTTTTGAAAATATTACACAAATTGTCATTGAATACTTTTCATTCGGTCACGAAAATTCAAAACACAAAAGTGAAATCTCATGTGCATAAAGTTACCATCGAAACATCTCATCAATGGAAAAGAAAATTGCAATAACAGTGAGACTCGAATAAATGACGAAATATGTAAGTCGCGTATCATATACTCTTTTAAAATATAGTAGAATGAAATTGAAAAAAATCAAGTCTCAAGTAAAGCCGTTCAATCGTTTCCAAGAAAATGAATATATAACCTGATATCGCGATAATGTGTAGTTAGAGAAAGATGTAAATCGTTATCAAATGAAAGCCATGAAAGCCAAATTGTTAAAAGAAATTATATACATAAAGCGGTTGTGATGAAAAATATTTATGAAATGATGCTTGCGATAATAAGAGGTAATAGTTCGCGTAAAACGTTATTGAACAAAACTCATGTCACAATATGAAGTAAAAAACATTTATAAATGCGTGTCAAAAGATTTGCAAAGCTATGGTAATTGAGTTTATGCAATATGGTGAAAGTTGTAATTTGTTATTGAATAAAACTTGCATTCAACATTCAAAATGAAACCTCATATTTATAAAGTTATTAAGAGATTTATCACCTTAGGTGATAATATTTAAAATCTTAAAATCATACATATAACCAATTAATAACCCTTGAAAACAAATCCTCATAATAGAATTTAGTTGTCATGACAATATATATATATATATATATATATATATATATATATATAGGTTTAAGTTCAAGAAAAAAATCAAATTATTGCAAGAAATGAGAGAAATGAATATGAACCACTACTTTTATTTTAGGTTTTAATTATTTAAAAATAAATAAAAAAGATATAAATGCAACAATAAATGCACTCTCTCTCTCTTCAATTAATACAACTAATATAACCATAATAAATATCTCTAATTAATATATCTAACTAATTTAACTACAATAATTAAAAAGATAGAAACACTACTTTAGTTTTATTTTTGATTTACACATTCTTCATTTTATTCAACATAAATACAATTTATTCATATAATACTATTTCTTTATATTAAAATAATAAGTTCCACTCAATATATTAGCATATATCAACGTATTTAATTCAATAAATATACAAGCTACACAAAGTTAAATAACCTACACTTCTTTGAGCAATAAAAACGTACAACATACAAAAAGCATATATAACTTACATATGTAATTCGACATCAACAATTATATAAACTACACAAAGATACACATGCGTAGGTCATATGTTTTTCGTATGTAAGTTATATGTTTTCTTATTCTTAGAACAAGTGTAGGTTATATGTTTTTGTGTAGGTTTTATATTTTTATTGATATTTAATGCAACCATGTGTAAGATAGTTTTTTGTATTATTCATCACAATGTAACTACGTGTTGATGGATATTGATATGTTGAATTTGAAGAATTTGGTTTTGAAAAGAAATTAATGTATGAATACATTGTATTTGTGTAAGATAAAATTTTCGTGTGTAGGTTATATGTTTTTTGTGTGTAGGTTATATGTTTTCGTGTGCGTGTGTATTTTATTGATGATGAATTTTGTGTGAAGGTTAAATGTTTTTCGTGTATAGGTTATATGTTGTGTTATTCTTAGAACAAGTGTAGATTATACACTTTTGTGTATGTTGTATGTTTTTTGTTGATATCTAATGCAAAAACATGTAAAATTGTTTTTTGGTATTATTCATCATAATGTAAGTATGTGTTGATGGATATTAATATATTGAGTTGGAAGAAATTAGTTTTGGATAGAAAGAAATTTTAATGTATGAATAAATTATACTTATGTAGGATAAAAATTCAAGAAACAAAAAGTAAGTTATAAAAATAAATGAGTTCTTAATATTTTCTAATTATAATAATTTAATTAGTTATATTAATTAAATAAATAAGTATTATGGTTTATTAGTTATATTAATTGAAGAAAAAGAATAATTAATAGTTTCTTTATTTAGCTTTAAGCATTTAAAACTTAAAACAAAACTAGTGGTCCATATTCTTTCTTACATTTCTTGCAATTAGGGGTGCAAACGAGCCGAGCACGAGCTCGACTAAGCTCGAGCTCGGCTCATTTAACTTACACAGAGCTCGAGCTCGAGCTCGGCTCGTTTCAAGCTCTATGTTCAAAGCTCGAGCTCGTGAATAGATTTAGAAGCTCGAGCTCGGCTCGGGCTCGACTCGTTTACTATTTATCAATTATTTTTTATATAATTATAATTATTTTATATATTTTTTCTATTATAATTTTATGTATTAAAGAATATATATTATTTAGTTATTTTTATCTATTTTTTCATTACATTATATTTATTAATTAAGAATTATTAAATATATATTTTTAAAAAAATATATAAATGGTAGGCTCGTTTAGCTCGCGAGCCGGCTCGAGCTTGATAAGTAAAGCTCGGGCTCGGGCTCGTTTATTAAACGAGCTTATTTTTAGGCTTGAGCTCGGGCTCGGGCTCGATAAAGCTCGGCTCGAACGAGCTTTTTAACGAGCCGATCTCGAGTAACTCGCGAGCAACTCGGCTCATTTGCACCCCTACTTGCAATAATATCATTTCTCTCTTGAACCATCCCCTATATTTATATATTTAGAGTTTATAATTTAAAAGTGATTATTTGAACATATGAGGTTGTTGTAAATACACTAGTTGTATATATATAAATAATAATTATTATTATTTATTTTATTTTTTTTAGGAAAATGAAGCTTGTGTGTGTATGGAGGGGTTTTACGCTTCGTACGGTGAATGGTTTGGAAGTTTAGTGGTAAGTGAGAGTGTTTAGGTCGGCTTGGATAGTTGAGGTTTCTTGAGTTGAATCGATAGGGTTTGTTGAGTTTTGGTCATTTGAGTGGGTTAGGCTTAGCTGATTTGTGTGAGTAGTGATTGGGCTAATAGGTGAGGTTTGGTTTATTTGAGTTCGGGTTAAGTTGATAAGTTGGATAATTTGATCTTGACTAGTTTGGGTTGAGATTCGGTTTATACATGTATTTAGTAAGGAGTGTTTGGGTTGCTATTTTGATATCAAACTCTTTGGTTGAATGGGAACGATGTGGCGATATGGTTTGTGACTCGACATAGTATGGGTCGAAGGGTTTTGAGTCTTAGGTGGGTAAACTTTTGGTTTGTATATGTTCAAAGAATTCGTGAGTGTGTTTGTCGGCGTCTTTGAAGTATTAGGATAGTGAGTTTGATAGGTTTTCGTGGCGTGGGAGTGTTGGT
The DNA here is from genome assembly GCF_021521415.1 of Bidens hawaiensis. Lineage (NCBI taxonomy): Eukaryota > Viridiplantae > Streptophyta > Magnoliopsida > Asterales > Asteraceae > Bidens > Bidens hawaiensis. The sequence continues at coordinate 27,108 of NW_027494767.1, forward strand.
ATTTAAGACTTTTTGTTGGGTTAATGTTGTAGACCTTGGATTTTGCATGGGGCTTAATTTGGTGAGGGTATACCTTTAGATGTTTAGGATTTCGTTCATATTGAGGAAAGACTTGTGTACGTGGGAAAGCTTTTGTAGTGGAAGGATGGTTTGATTTGAGACGGTAGTTTGAAAGGGAATACGGGTGTTTGGAAACTTGGTTGCGTCTAGGGAGATTTTTTTTACTAATAATATGTATTAAATTGAAAATATCATAATTTATAACTAATGTTTGAAGCATCCATGAAAATTTTGATAATAAAAATTACAAGTTAATATATATATGAATTTATATATTATAATAACAAGATTTTTATTTATTTATTATTTTTTTTTTGAGGTCCGAGCGTGTGAATCACACAAAATTTTTTTATAAAGATTAAAATCATTTTTTTTTGCTTTTGAGGAAATTTAAAATGCGTAAATTGAATGTCAAAATTTGTTATGAGGTATCAAACATTGAATGATGAGTGTCGGTTTTGGAAATATAAAGTTGCGAAATGAAATTTTTTTACCAAGTTCGTTATTTAATATCGTGTAATGAAGAATATCATGGTAAGTTAAAATGTCCGGCATTGCAAATCGAGAATTCACAAGTAACGATTTTTGTGGTCTTTAAAGTAGAATTTCTATGAAGTTTTGCATGCGGGTTTCAAGAAGATTACAAGATATAAGTTTGTGACTTTCTTGAAAAATCATAACAAAACTATCATAAGAATTTTAGAACGCGGAAAATCGTATGATGTAAATTTTTATTTGCGAAAATTTATAATGAACCAAAGATTTCATGATGAAAGTTGTTATGAAAAATAAATTTGGGTAACGAAAATTTTTTACCACGTGTATTATATAATGTGGTGTAATTTAAAATGTCGTGAGAAGTTTAAATAATTAAAATTTTGAAGTGATCGTCCAAAATAAACAGAATAGTTATAAATATAAAATTTTATAAAATTTCCTACAAGGACTTTAAAGGCAATTTAAAGTTTAAACAATAGGAAAATTTACTTGAAAAGTTGAGGTGGAATTTATCAAAAAAAACTTCTTAACATGATAAAATTTATATAATAAGATCTTTGTATGTAAATAGACTTAATGAAAATAAATGGCATATTAAAATCATTATGAATAGATCGAACTTGCTATATATATACATACATATATTTTTAACTTATATCAAAGAGATCATAATGAACGAAACTTGTAATAAAATCATTGTGAAATTAAAATGAGAAAATTGATGTAAAACTTTACCATATAAAATCGAGATATAAAAGAATTATTAACAATAATAAAAAAAATATAACATTTATAAATGAAGGCTTGTGATAAGGATTTATAACAAAATAAAGGGAAAATGATTTAAATTCTCGAAAAGTAATAATAATGTTTTAAGATTTAAAAACGGAAAAATCGTGCATGAACCACCATGACTTGATATAACGACACTAAAAATCTTTATTACAAAAATACCATGTTGGAGTCTAAACGTGTGTACGTACCACCACGTTTTTTTCATGTCTTCGACTCAAATAATGATTGTAACAAAAATAATAAATCTGAATACAATGTCATGTCAAAATGCTAGTCTACGTACCACCGCAGTTCTATTGTTTTGACACCGAAAATATGGATGGCGAACGGAATACTCGCATTCGACTACTTAAAGTGGTCATCTCATAAGAGACAATCATTAAGGAGATTTAAAACAACGGGATCCAAGTTAAGCTCGTGATCCATAAAACACAATAAAAACTAATGTTTTTGCATTTTAAGGTAGGGATACCTTGGAGTACTATGAAAGTGTGTGTATGTGTATATTTATGATATGATAAAATAAATAAGTATATAAATAAACGTGTGTATTAAACAATCAAGTAGGGTAAACACGTATAGGCAACACGTATAAGGACCCTAAAGTAAAAACTATACTAGGTCGTTACGTCTAATCACATATACTATAGTCTTGTGGCTCTGATACCAATCTGTCACACCCCGACCAAAGGTGGCGGAACATGCCGGGGTGCAACCGATTGCCCAAATACACAAGACACTATTTAAAGTGACAATATTTAATCAACTCATTTTATTTCATAAATCAATAAACAAACACATTTCGTTCATATAAACAAATTTGGAAACAAGTAGTAATCACATTGTTTGTTTTACTAATACCCTAATAGTATTGGTAACGTTTTTCATCAAGTCCTCGAGTCAACAAAAGTCAAACCTGTAACATTTTATAAAATAAAGTTTGTCAACACAAATGTTGGTGAGCAATTCATAAGTTTGAACATACAAGTATATAGTAATAAAAAGCCACAAAACTTGTATACAAAACAATAAATAAAAGCTATAAACTTGGATAAAATAGTTATCGCTAAACAAGTTAGCGACACCTAGCTATAAGGGGATGCCAAATAGTCTAGGATTTTATTGACAATAACTAAACACATTAGCGCCACCTAGCTACAAGGGGTTGCCAAGTAGTCTCGGATTTTATAGTTATCGTTAATTGCATTACGTTAACGACACCTTGCCATGAGGGGTTGCCAAATGGTCTAGAATTTATAGTTCCACCATCCAAAAGCAATAAACACATAAGCATGTAAGCATAGAACACCAAATCGAGCAAGTATTTAAGTAAAATATACAATCACGTTTGTAGGTTTAAAGATTCAAGTAAATAAAGCATTTAGTTAGATAAGTATGAAATGTCACCCCAAAACGAAAGATGGAAAAAGGGGTATGTAAGTACTCACATCAATTGACGAATTGAGAAACTAATAGGTGATCGACATATCGAAAGCTTGTAAACGAAACGAACGAATCCGACTTGAAAGCTAATTGAAAACGAAGAAATAAAATATTAATGAACTTGAAACCATAATGAAACTACAATTGAAACATTGAATGAGAAGGTTCGGTTTTTATAAAATGAATCGATAATAGAGCTTATAACAATATTATTAAAGATAATGGTAGTAATGATAATAATGATTTTAAAATATGTTATATATATATATATGATAATGACGATAATAATATATAAATATACTACTAATCGAGAATTGTTGTTAAAACTAATAATAGTAGTAGTAATAATAAATATAATAATTATTACTTTATTGTTGAAAACGTTATTAATAGATTTATAGGTTTTAATAATAATAATTATTATTATAATGATAATTATATGTGTTATATTAATAATAACTAATACTTATAACATTTTAATAATAGTAGTATTAGTGATAAAAAGATATAACTCGAGTGATGATGACGTTAAATGGTAACTAGGCCCAACATGGGTTTTAATTTTAATAACACAAGTGGATAATATTCCAATAATATAATTTAATAATATTACTTAATAATCATAATAATAATGATAATAATAATAATCTATTTTTATGAAAATAATGATAATAATAATTGTTTTGTTAAACAACAATAATAATAATAATAATAATAATAATGATAATAATAATAATAATAATAATAATAAATATTATCTTGTTAATAATAATAATAATAAATAAAATCTAGATAATAAGTATAATGTTAATAAAAGATAGTAATATTAACTTGAGTAATTCGTTAACAAAAAGAAACGGAAGTTGGTCACGGAAGGAAATCGAACTCGTGACCTCAAGTTAAACACACACGCACCAACCAGCTGCTCTCGACGATCATAATGTTAGAATTTAGGAAAAGTTAGTTTTTAAACCTTACACTTAACTTAATCATCCCTAAACTAAATTTAAACCTAGATCTGATTAGCTCGATTAATTAACGGTTAAACTAAAAGTCACACACTACCTATTTATGCCTGAAATTGAAGCCGGAGATGAAGAATAGAAGCCGGAGATGAAGAACAGCGGGTCGCCGGAGCCGATTCCGGCCACCGGAGGTGCGCCGGAAAAACGGCTTGGAGTAGGAGAGAGACGGAGCAAGAGAACGGCGGGGAGAGAGAGAGACTGAGTGAGAGACGGCGAGAGAGCAGAGAGAGAGAGAGAAGAGAGACGGATCTGAGAGAGAGATAGCACCAGGGGGACCGGTTTTCCGTCGCCGGAGAAGACAAAAGAGGGAAGGAGGGTGGCCGGTTATCCGGTCGTCGGAAAGATGAACCAGAGAGGGAAAGTGAAGGGGGTTTTGGTGGCTAGGGTTTCGGACCAGAGGGGAGGTGGGTGGTGGTTGTGGTGTGTCGGAGATGGAGGTCGCCGGAGCTGCCGGAGCCGAAAAACGGCACCAGAAAAAGGGTGGGGGGGGGGGGCGGTTGTGGTTTCTTTCAAATGAGTTAGGGTTAGGTTTTGTGTATATATATAATAAATATTTTCAAAACACCTCCTTTATGTTTCAACCAAAGTTTAACATGAGTTTAAGGTTTTCCAAAGCTTATAACGATTTTACGAAACTCAGTTTGAACCCTTATGTTCTTTTTAACGACACTATAATATGACAAACATCGATTAATTTATGATCAAGGTATATGATAATATTATATATAACTAAATAAGGAAAACAAAAATGATAAGTCGGGTTTACATAATAAAAGTTTACAAGACGAAAAACAAATCGAGGCCCGAATTTGACGAATGTCACAGTGATGAATGTAGATGGGGTATTGGTTCTGATACGTGTCACAAGTGCGGAAGAATCCATGTTGGGGAATGCAACCTTGGTTCAAATGCTTGCTACAAATGTGGGAAAGTGGGACACTATGCTAATGAATGCAATGCAAAGCCCGTGTGTTACAAATGTGGTAAAACGGGCCATATAGCAAGGGAGTGCACTGATGGTGAGGCTGGGGGAAGCGGGAAGAAGGATACCGACCAGTCGAGGCCAAGGACCAGGGCCTACATGCTGACTCAGGAGCAGGACAAGCAAATCCCAGATGTTATGACAGGTACGTTTATAGTGAACGGTAAATCCGCTTCTGTGTTGTTTGATTCAGGTGCAAATAGGAGTTTTGTAGCTACGACATTCAGTAAGTTAGCCAAAATGAAATGTTGTCTGGTGCTTGAGACTTTCGTAGTAGAAACCGCTAGTGAAACCTCGGTTAGGATAATTAGAATGGTTAAGGATTGTAATGTAGAGTTAGAGGGGCGTGAGTTCCCTACTACCCAAAATGTTATAACCTTAGGATGGTTCGATGTGGTTTTGAGTATGGACTGGCTATCTGAGTTTTAGGCTCAGATAGTGTAAGAGTAGGTTAATAAGTTTAAAGTCCTTGGATGGTGGTACAGTGACGGTTTATGGTGATAAAGACGTTTAGGGCTTAATGCCATTTCGATGGTAAAAGCTGAAGGTTTGTTAAGGCGAGGGTGTGGTGCCTACCTGGCGTATGTGGTCAAAGCCACGGCCGAGACGAAGGAAGTGAAAGATGTTCATGTCCTACGAGACTACCCAGAAGTGTTCCCTGAGGATCTTCTGGGGTTGCCACCGGAGGGAGAGATAGAATTTCAGATAGACTTAATACCAGGAGCACAGCCCATCACGAAAGCACCTTACCGCCTGGCGCCATCCAAAATGAAAGAATTGATGTCTCAACTGCAAGAACTCCTAGATAAAGGTTTTCTAAGACCGAGTGTTTCCCCGTGGGGCGCACAAGTGTTGTTTGTTAAGAAGAAGGATGGAAGTACGGGAATGTGCATAGACTATCGTGAGTGAACAAGCTTACGGTGAAGAACAGATATCTGTTACCATAGATTAATGATTTGTTTGATCAACTACAAGGTTCGAGTTGGTTGTCACGAATAGACCTTTGATCAGGCTATCATCAGCTGAAGGTGAAAGAGGCAGACATCCCTAAATAAGCATTTCGGACGCGGTATGGGCACTACGAGTTCCTCGTGATGTCGTTCGGTCTAACGAATGCTCCCGCAACATTCATGGACATGATAAATAGGGTATGTCGGCCGATGATGGACAAGTCAGTCATCGTTTTCATTGACGGTATTTTGATTTATTCAAAGAACGAGTCTGACCATGCATAACATCTAAGAGAAGTATATGAGACCTTGAAGGAAGCGAAATTGTATGCTAAGTTTTCGAAGTGCGCATTCTGGTTGTACGAAGTACAGTTTTTAGGTCACGTAATCAATTCTGAAGGGATTACCGTAGACCCAGCTAAGATTGAAGCGGTAACGAATTGGAAGACTCCGCAGAACCCGACTGATATACACAGGTTCTTAGGGTTGGCTGGATATTATAGGAGATTCATCGAAGGCTTCTCCAAGATAGCCACACCGTTGACCGGGATGACCCGGAAGTCTGTATTAATCAATTGGGGTAAGTTTCAGGAGGAGGCTTTTGAGGAACTAAAGAAAAGACTCACGCAAGCTCCAATCCTTGCTCTACCTGATGGTTATGAGGATTTGGTTGTTTGTATTGATGCTTCGCATCATTGGTTAGGTTGCGTGTTGATGCAACGAGGAAAGGTTATAGCTTATGCACCTAGACAGGTGAAGGTTCATGAGAGTACCTACTAGACGCATGACTTAGAGCTAGCAGCAGGAGTGCATGTTCAAAAGATATGGAGACATTATGTGTATGGTACTAAGTGTACTATTTACAAAGATCATAAGAGTTTTAAGTACTTCTTCGAACAGAAAGACTTTAACATGAGACAGAGGAGATGGTTAGAGTTGATAAAGGACTACGACTGTGATATCAAATACTATCCGGGTAAGGCTAATGTGGTTGCGGACGCGCTAAGCCGTAATAATGAAGAAGTCATTGCAACAGTGAAGTCTTATAAGTTGATCATTAACTCAGATCTCTTCAGAGAAATCATCAAGGTGCAGTCTGAGGTGCTTTTAGATGAAGGGTTAATGAAAAAGAAAAGAATTTTCGAACAGCAAGACGAGATGATATATAACACTCACTGTAACACCCCAACCCGGAAGGGCTGACGTGTCACAATGTACGGAGGTATAAAGAGACAAAAGACATAATTCCATTACTTCATTAAAGTCAAAGGTACATACTACTGATGGTTCAGATACTAAGTCCAAAATACATATTATTCAAATGACATAAAGTTAACACACATCTTCATATTTTTCCTATGTTTTAAGCTTCTCTCTTGATCCCGCCCAAAGTATCCTGTGAACCTGAAGTGTAAAAAAAGATTTACGGAATGAGCCGAATGCCCAGTACGGAATAGTAAGGCTCAAAAGCAAGTAATAATCAACTGAATCACAATATATGATAACATATGACTAATTAAAATTATATAAATGAATAACTGAACTGAAAAATATAATACGGATGTACCCATAAGCAGAACTGAGTCTGATAATATGTGACGACATACAGGGGGGCACTCCTATATGTCAATCACTCGAAATGGCGTAAGTTGGCATACCCACAACCATTTCCTGAAACTGAAGCTGAAAAACTGAACTAGGATACATCCATACGCCTCCTAATAGCTATGTACCACAACTGTACTTAAGAGACGCCGTGAACTGATCTCTCCGTCAGGGAAGGAGCACATAACATCGATGCCACAATGTTATACCCGTGGGACACTCCACGGGAAGCGAGTGCTTAGGGTAACGGAGTACAAATAATCTGAGTCATACAATAACAATTCATATCTTAACAAATCACGGAACATGCGATAATGAGTACAAATTAATAATAAATATATCGCATGCTAACAAGTCAAATAACAAATCATAATCTGAACATGAATCGAACGAATGGCCAAATGAATCGAGGTGTCAATGACGTTAGGAGTTCCAAAGGTATATAATATTAACGGAGTTTATAACAATCGGATATGATATAACAATAGGGAGGGGGTTAGGATCCGTACCTTGATTGCTGATTAATTGTCTTACGGAGATAAATTATATAAGTGACGCTCTTTTAATCAACCTACATCGTATACATGTAGTTCATAAGGTCGTGTATGGTTTATAACAAGTTAAAGTCGAATTTTATCTTATGTATATATAAAAACATAGAGTCGTTTGATTACGAAAAATAAGTGTTAATTAACGAGGTTAATATCTCTTATTTATATATTTTAACGAATGTTATTTAAATAAAAAAATGATTATGGATGAATACTATTTAAACAAGGTATTAAAAATAGTTTGTCATGGGTGGGGTTTGAACTTGTGACCTGAATCTTATTTCTAAATAAACAACATAACCAGTTGGACCAACCCAATATATATTAATGTTTACTGAAACAGTTAAACAGATCATTTAAAAGAGTTGTTAAGCTATTTACAAAAAAATGATCGCTGCCAGAAAGTTTCGAACCTGCGCCCTTCTGTTACGAACCAAACAACTTAACCGACGAACCAACAATCAGTTTTGCGAATTACTTGTGACAGTTAACTTTTTAATATAGTGTTCTGTTAATTAAAAGAAACAAAACAGGTGCTGCAAACCGGTTTCGAACTCAAGACCATCTGTTTATAAGTGTTGTGTCTAAACCAGTTGCACTAGTTAGACCCGTGCTTAATAGTCAAACAGTTAGCTATATAGACACTAGTTTTGCTGGTTTATCTCTTCCATATTAACTCATTATGGTTCTAAGCTTGAAGAGCCATGTTGTGTACCGATTGTTTTCTTTATGATTCACATTAAATATTAAGTAGAACATTTATATAGACTTAGATTCGGGATACCTTAGTTGGATTTCGTGATACGGTGGCAAAGTTGCTTCCCGAAAAGACGCGAACGGTGACGGCGGTGATGCTTTCAAACAACCGATAGTTCTTCGATCGTTCGTGGTGGTAGACGGAAAACGCAAACCAGTAGCTGCGCCTTGGCTCGCGGTCTCTGTAGGTTGGATGAGGTTTCGAGAGTGTGGAGACGACGAGTGGTGGTTACGTTGGGCGGTTCCACGGTGGTAGCCGGCGGTTTGATGTTTTTACAGAGATGGTGGTTATAGTGGTGGGAGGTAGAGAAACGTGATGGTGGTATCGGGTTGGTATTTTGTGAGGCTTCCCCGTCAACGGGGTTTCGTTACAGAAATGAAGCGGGGAGCTAGAGTGAGACGTGAGAGATAACAAAGGTGATGAAGTTGTAGTGTGTTGATGGAAGGTTGTGGTTTATGGATGGAGAGGGTCTCATGCTTTTTATAATAGGTGCTAAGGAGTCAAACAATCTCTCAAGAAATCATTTACTAGCAGGTGCTACAGGGAATGGAATGGTGTCAATAGATGGCCTCCTTCATTATTTTGCATTTGCGTGTAAGCGAAAAGTTTTTAGTTGTTGCAGAGATTTTTATTTAGAGAAAAGAGTTTGGTTGAAACATGGACAAGTCCAATCAAGAGTCTTCATATTATTTATTTTGTTTTCCTTTATTGAATTCTAATTTAATATTATTATTTTTTTTTCCACGATGCATGGAGTGGTGTTGCTCCTTATCTTTTTTTTTTAATTTAATTTTATTATTATTATTAGTAACGGTTATTTCACTCATGGTGTGAAGACTAGGTTTGACCGTATGTGGATTCCACGCCATGGAAATCTTAGAGGTCAAATCTTAGATGAAGCTCACTAGTCGAGATACTCGATTCATCCGGGATCCACCAAGATGTATCAGGATCTGAAGAAAGACTACTGGTGGTCGGGTATGAAGAACAACGTGGTGGATTATGTCAGTAAGTGCTTAACTTGCTTGCAAGTCAAAGCGAAACATCAGAAACTGTATAGCAAGATACAACCATTAGAAATAACATAATGGAAATGAGAACACATCACCATGGATTTCATAACTAAGCTACCCCATACATCTAAACATCATGATACCATTTGGGTGATAGTGGACCGTTTAACAAAAAGTGCTCACTTTCTACCTATACGAGAGGCCATCTCGTCAGAAACATTAGCAAATGTGTTCATAAAGGAGGTTGTGGCTAAGCATGAAGTGCCATTGTCGATCGTGTTTGATAGAGATACTCGCTTTACTTTGAGATTTTGGAAGAGGTTCCATGAAGCCATGGGAACAAGACTGAACATCAGTACGGCGTATCATCTTCAAACAGATGGCCATTCTGAAATGACTATCCAAACCCTTGAGGATATGCTATGTGCTTGTGTTTTAGACTTTGGAGTAAGTTGGGACGATCATTTTCATCTTGCAGAATTTTCTTATAACAACAGCTACCATTCCAGCATTGGTATGCCGCCGTTCGAGATGTTGTATGGTAGACGTTGTAGAACTCATGTATGTTGGGGAAAGATTGGTCAGAAAGAGATTGGAAGTCTAGAAGTTTTGCAAGAAACCTCTTCACGGTTTGATCAGATCAAAGAAAGGATGAAAGCTTCTTAAGACCGTCAGAATTCGTATGCTAATAAGCGGCGACGACCAATCAAGTTTAACGTTGGTGACTAAGTGATGCTCAATGTCTCACCATGGAAAGGAATTATTCGTTTCCGAAAGAGAGGGAAGTTAAGTCCAATGTACATTGGACTGTTTAAGATCATTGATCGTGTTGGTGAAGTAGCTTACAAGCTGGATTTGCCTGAAGAGTTAGAAGGGATTCACTCTACTTTTCATGTTTCGAACCTAAGAAAATGATTAGCCGATGACACTTCTCATGTGTCATTGGTAGAAATTTAGGTTGATGAACAATTAAACTACATCGAGTAGCCTTTAGGGATAGTTGACCGTAAGGAAAAGCAACTGATATACATCTATTTATACATCTCGAATCCCCTGTAAAGTTGTGTTTCTTTAATGTTTCAAGTTTGGTTTAGTTCGTGTTTAGTTCATCTTTTATTAATTTAGGTTTTGAGTCAAATTTATTATATGTTTTACGTGTTTTATATCTTTTGGTTTCTTGCATGTTAAACTTAATTATTTCAATCTTTTCATGCAAAGTTTAAGTTCGTTTTGCTCGTTATTGATTACATGATTACTCCACTTAGTGTTTGGATTTGTTTTCATGTAGATGATGATTTGTAAGCCAAGAAAAGAAGTTCTAGAAGTTACTTATCATTGCTTGAGATTCAAGGAAGAGATCCAACATAAACAAGCAACAAATAAACAAGAAAATCCGGACCCCTACCCTATGGCACGCCGCGCCGCGCGACGGGGGTGGACAGGCCCGGTCGCGTGGCGCCTAGGGCTCCCTGGTCAACCGTTTTTGAAAGTTTAAGGCCCAGCTCGTCGCATATATATATTATTATAAACCTAAACGAAAAGAGGAGCTTTGGCAGCCAATTTTGGAGAGAAAAACCAAGAGTTTAAAGGTTCTTTGAAGGTTGATTACATTGGAGATCAAGGAGCTTTCATTCAATCGATCAAGAAAGGAGTCATAAGGGTTTTATCGCTCTAACTTTCGTTCCTTGTTCATTATTTGTCATGTCTTTCCTCTTTGTTTTTAAGACTTGTTTAGGATTGTTTTCAATAATGATGCTAGGCTAGACTTCATGTCTACCTAGGTTTGATGAACATGTTTGATGCTTGATTCTTGCTTTGGACAATTGATTTGATTATGGTTTCGTTATTTTAATAGTAAAAGACTTGATTTTTCTTACATGATGCATGATATTTTTTATCTTGATTGATTATTAACTATTGCTTCACATAGATCTTTTATCTTTTGATTGTGTTCTTCAGATTTAGGGTTTATGTTTAATCATTACTTGGTGTTTTGATTATTATGGTTGAATAGGCCTATTAGATCATATAAGCTAGTTGATAGTTGGTTAGGGTTTTAAATGTACTGCAAAATTCCAATAGCTGTAAGGTGAGGAGTTGTTCATGTGTCTTGGTCAATCGCATTCTAGGATAGATTAGTGATAATATTCTTGCTTATTGTGTGGATCCCTGTTCATGATGTCATGATAAGTTTATCAAGTTATCTAGGGTTTAGTGTTTCGTGAGATTACTTGCTTTAGATACTATTAATTAACCCTATTTGATAACCGTGAGGAAATCAATATTACTGATTGCTTAATAATCTAATAATTATTCTTTGGGATGTCGTTTGATTCGGTCAAGGGTCCTTTAGGGTATTGTTAGTTGAATATACTTAGAAATCAGTTTCCATATCATGTTATTTGTCTATTGCTTGATGATTGTTGATACATGGGATTCTTACCTAGGTAGATTCTTTCTCTGATTGGTTTCGATCTTGCGTTTAATTGCTTGTTTTCTAGTTTGTTTGTTTATTTACTTTCTTAGTTTAATCTTAGTTTAAAAACCCCCTTTAAACATTAATAATAAATAGTCGTGTCGCAAGTCGAGTCATATTAGTTAATTAACGTAATTTATAGAGTCCTGTGGGTTCGATATTCCGGACTTACTTAGCTTTATTACAATTGACCAGTTCACTTGCCGGTATTTTGTGTAGTCGAGTCTTGAGTCTAGTTTTTATTACTTGTTCAGTTTAGTTAATATTTAATTGACTGTTTCTAGCACATCAGCATCTTTGTCATAAAATTATTCCTTTAGTGAAAGTGATACGGAAGCATCGTAAATGATCATACGCTACTTGGGAAGTAGAAGAAGAGATGCACAAGTTTTACCCAGATCTGTTTAAGTAAAAGTTAGGTTTCGGGACGAAACCTTTTTTAAGGAGGGTAGACTTGTAACATCCCAAAAAAATTTCTAGGATTAATATTAAAATATTATTTATGTTGGAAGAATTAATTTAAGTTATATTAATAATAATAATAATAGTAATAGTAATAATAATATAATATTAATGATAAAAGGATGGTGGGTAAAAATAGATAGAATTAAATCATGGACTTAGATGAAGATGGGTCTAAGGTCCATGGGCTTAAGGAGTATAAATACTCCTTAAACCCTAAATCCTTTCCATCTCCATCATTCTACAACCTTAGCTGATGCTAGACTGTTGCTATCTTGTTAAAAACAATTATTATCAGTTCTCAATCACCTAAGCAAGCTAGGGTAAGTAGGGTGTCGAACATAAGGACTATGTGATCAATGTAATCGTGTAACTAGTTTCTAATATTATGAAGTAATAAGTTTTAGGGCTGATCACACAAGCAAATAATTTGGTTTTAGTAATGATTAAACAATTTCACAAATTCAAGCAATTAACAAAAGTGAATCATCCCCGGGGTTCAAGAATGTAAGTTAACAGTTTCTCATGCAACCTAACCGATTAATTATTGATGTGCGAAAATATATACATAAATAGTAAACACAAATCGCAACTCAACACTAAGTCTTAAATTTATAAAACCAAACAATCCTAACTAAGCTTCACACAAACGGCAAGTGTACCGGTCGTGTAGCAACACTGTCTCATGGAAGTCTAGATGTCGAACACAAAGACACGTGAGAAGGGTTCAGATAATTAACCCTAATTTAAGTCCTGCCTAAATAATATATTTATTTATCTTAATTATTTAAAACTACTTAACTTAACTAACTTAACTTAACGAAACTAACTGGAAAACTTAACGGCACTAACGAAGCTCTTAACTAATATGGAGAAACGACTACCTAGGTAAGAATCCTATTGACAGTTCAACGGCTAACGGAATTAACTAATCACACGACACCGGGATTTTAAAATAATCAACTAAGGCTCATTAAAGTTCGCTATATCACCTCTCGGTCTCACCAACTAACCCTCTCAAATCTAAGAAGATTGAATAAATGCACCGTGAAAAAGATTACTAAGGTACCCTAATGACGCATCTCCTCTGGGACTTAACGACACAAAACCCGCTTAAAATTGGTACTAGCAATTCTAGGGATAAAGGGGTAACAAAATCTAACCCGATCTAAGACACTTATTTGCACGCAAAACTAAACCGGACAAGACCAAAACTCGCTCTCGCGCAATTCTAACCTAACCGAATAAAGACACGAGACAAACCGACTCCCTATTACCTCTCGGTCGCAAGGAAAGTGAACCTATTGAATTTTAATAATTAATCGTACTCAAGATTCCTATGGTAGTACTAACCATGACATGATCAAAAAAACACTAAGTCTATGACCTAAACGTAGAAACCTAACCAAACGACACATAATCACTCAATCAAAGTCATACGCGGAATCACAAGCAATAATTATATAAAACAATATTTTAACACACCAAAGATCAAATTAAATAAAGTCTTTCAATAATAATCACGTCGTATAACTAGTCAAAACCAAATAAATCGTTAAACAACGTCAATACTCATCTTAACCTAGGTAGTTCAATGGGTTTAGCTACTCATACTCAACAAAGGACAACCAAAAGTTAAAGTATTCAACATGTTCATGATCATGGAACAAGAAAAACAAATTCAAATACTTAAACAAGCCAAATACGATTATAAACCTCAATCCCTGTTGCTTTTAAAAACTCCAAATGGTCTTGTAATTCTCTCACGTGCCCAGTAGCTACCAGCCTCCAAAGAATATATTAATTCCCTCTCTCCAAAACAAGACTGAATGATGATCCATTACTCGTCGTCACCCATGTCTTTTATATTCTCTTGGGTAGGGTTTTATTTTCTCTTTTTTTTCTCCATGCTGTCCACCAATCAGGCGTTCACTTCTAGCCCACCAAGAATGTTGAAATTCTCATAAAAAGCCCAATTATGAAGCTCCACCGACATGCATGTTGGTTTCCTTGAAAAATCATAAAATTATTAATAACTAAAAGAAAACTTATAACAATATATTAGATTAAAATATATAACAATAATATATATATGTAATACCCTAATGAAAGTTATGTGAAGTAAACCTCACGTTTTTTTTTTCTTTTTATATTATTATTTTCTTTTTGTTTTACTTTGCCCAAATAAACCGAGAGACTTTTAAACCAATAAAAATTGATTATTATTGAGTTGATTTACTCTTTTAGTTCGTTGTTTATAGGACTACCTTAAAGATTCATATATGAGCCATTTGAGAATAATATTTAACAAAGAATTAGCCCAAAAGTCATTAAAAATGTAGGAAATCATAATATTATTTATATATAATTTTGACCACATCAATTATCAAACACTGACTAAGGATTGATTAACGAGTTAAATCTTTGGCACCAAAAATCGCTAACACACGGCACTGGTTATCAAACGGTCCCTGCCAGTGTGACTCAACTAAGGGCAATTGTATGCTTTGTTGTATTCACTCTAGTCGCAATTACTATAGCAACTAGCAGATTAATCATTCTGATCAACGTAAACCTAAACCGATTGAATGCACAACAATACTAAATATCAATACTCATAGATAAATCAATGAGAATTACAAACTGTATGTTCTTGTTTACATTAAAAACTGAATAAATTACAAACTTTACATCCCGGGAATGAATCGAAGAGATTAGCTGAGCCTCGATATCATAGATTCTTCAATAGTGATGATATGGAACATGTACGTGGCCTCGGTATGATCCGGCATGGTAGAATCGCCTCTTTTCTACTCTGGAAATCGCCTACAGTAAGATAATGGAAGATAGGGTCGAGCTAGGAGAAAATAACTAATTTTCCCGTCCGCGTCACCCATCACGATACGCGATGGGGTCTTTAGTAGTCCATCGCGTATCGCGATGGACCATAAAGTCAACATTCATTTAACACCCATCGCGATACGCGATGGGTCTTCATGTTTGCCCATCGCGTTTGGCAATGGGCCTTGTTACCAACAGAATTCTATATTATTCTTTCTCGTTTTGCGTGATGGACGTCCCGGGTCTTCATCCCGTGCCTAAACAGGTCCAAATTAGTTTCTTTAACATCCATGACCTGGAATCCAATAAACGCGTATGAAGTATCGTAGTTCCCACAATAAATAGTTAAAACTAATAAATAAACGAACTTAAATATATACAAATTAACCACCCATCACATCCCACACTTATCTTTTGCTTGACCTAAACCAAACTCTAAAGTAAACATTAACCTCCATCATAGGTATGCGAATTATCACCATTAATACTAGTAAGGTTTAATGTCATACCCAGTTTCCCAGACTGACACTTTCTAGATTGACACCCACAAATATGGTTAAATGATATTATAAAAACAATAGAGCCGCCCAGACGAGTGTACTTTGTTTCTGGTAAAGGCATACATGTTCATACCCCTCACACTATCAACACTCCTCTCGGTTTAATATCTGGACTAGGAAAAGATGTGCCAGCATATGTCTCTGCCCTCAAATACCAAGTATGAGTCACAACTTAATAATCTTGTAGGCCAGTCTTATTTCCACCCATTACCCACCGGTTGCATAAAGAGTTGGACTAGGGTTTTGCTGAGGTTTAGGTTGGGTGCGGATTAGGCATATATAGTGACAAAGGTGGATGAAACCCAGTTTAACAAATACATACACAAATAATCATAAACAAACAAACTACTAATTACATAACTGAATAACAACATACTTCTTTTTGGCTTTTTGCTGAATTTTTCAATTTTTTTTACTAATAGACAATACACTGAAGCAATAAATATACAACTTTGACAAACACATATTTACAACTCAACCGAGACATACGTGCATTGTGTACTATGCTCTACAACCGACTATATACAACTCGATAACGAACTGGATTTCATCACACAGGGTTAAAATAAAATGAAGGTCAAGGCTTAAATGGTGTGTAATGTTCAGTTTAATAAATTAAAAGGAATATGGTCCAAACGGGCTCCTAGGGGGATAATGTCGGGTAAGGAAACATATTTAATAGGGGAAAATTGTATGTAAGGGTTTTCTAAAGTCCTAATCTCTATACAGTTGGTGGTATTAAGATCTCGATAAGCATGTGACAAGCAAGTTATAACTCCGTAAAACATACCGGTTTCCCTCAATAAATGGTAAGACATGTTTTATATTTATTATGTAATATGCGTATTAAGTATAGGGGGCATCTCATAATATGTCTGGAATAATGGGCTGTCGATATGAAACATATATATGTTGGAATATCGTATGCCCGAGACACATAATTAGGTTAATGTGGCTAGTTGTGTTTGATCCAAGTCGGGTCATACCCAATAACGAGTTAGACACACACCAATTATGTATTTGTTGAGATATGATCTATAAAACAAATACAGAACACGACACATTCAGAAATCGGGTTTCTGAATAATTACTTGAAAATGTTAAATAAATTAATTGGTTAATTTATTTATTTAAATAATTATTATTGGAATGATTATTTAACTATAGTTTCTTTTGTAAAATGGTTTATAAAGGAAGGGGTGTTTATATATTTTATATAGTATAAAATAATAAAAAAAAAAAAAATAAAAAATAAAATATATGTAATATTGGGGCCGGTTTTGGGTGGGCCCCACACCCCACTATCTTGGTCAAATCTTTGCATGCACATGGTAGAGGTTGAGTGTGAAATACTTAAACTACATGCAATCTTGTTTTTGAAAAAAGATAAGAAAGAGAAAGACCAAGTAAGTTTTAAGTAAGATTACAAGTAACAAAAACACTCTACTCCTCCTTCCTCCTTCTTGTTTTCGGCCAAGGCAAAAGGAAGGGATTCGGGTCTCGGGTTTTTGGTGTTCTAGCTCCCTAACATAGCTCGGTGTGTGTTGGAGGCTCGGGGTACTTTCCATTTGAGGATTTTCCTTTGAAAGTCTAGCATCAACATCATCATCTTCTTCAAACATCAACTACACTCTTAAAGGGTTAAGATTGTAAGTGTTTATATGCTTTGATAGTTTAGTTTTTCGGTATTATTTGATCCTTGTCTCGGGTTTCTAATAAATAGATTATTGGTAATCTTATAATATGAATAAATTAGGTTGTTCATATACACATTTCCTATAAACTTGTAAAATATATATTTGCATACATATATTTAGTTTGTTTATATCACGCTTCCGCCTTAATTGTGACTAGTTAAACGGTTAACTAAGTTTAAAATTTCCATAGAAACCCAACAAATGGCATCAAGAGCCGGGATACGGGAAACTAAGCTTCGGGTTTTCGGTTTTATATTTTCCCCTTGAAAGATTTTATACAAAAAATTGACATGCATGATTTTTTGTATTTAATCTTGTTATTTTTGGCTTTGTTCAAAAAAAAAAAAAAAAAAAATATAAAAACCGAGTTTTGGGCCGAAGCCCATTTCGGGTGTAATTGGGCCGAAGCCCACTGTTTTGGTTTTTTGGCTAACCGAAAAAAAAGGGGTTAATTGGGCCGAGGCCCATTTTGGGTAAATGGGCCGAAGCCCATTAAACTTTTATTGGGCCGAAGCCCATATGTTTTGCACATGTGGGCCGAAGCCCATTATCTTGTTATTGGGTCAAGCCCAAATTTGTTGGGCTAGGCCCGATAAGGTCAAGGGGTTTTGAAACGGGTTCCTAAGACATATCGGGTTATGTTTGTTAATACTAGACCGAGCCGTAGACCAAATGGATGTTTGTTTGTGATTGATGGTTGTGATTGTAATTTATTATTCAAAGTTTCGGTTTGTAATAATTAATTAGGGGCTATTTTGTAATTATTTATTCATATGGGTATGTAATAAATAGGTAATTTGTAATATCTTTATTTTATAGAAAAAATGTATTAGGACATTTGGTTTTGTAAAATTAAAGAAGATTGCAAAGTTGGAAGTTTGGGCCTTATTGGGCCGGGTATAGTGATAATGGGTTTCACAAGCCCATTAAGGGATTCAAGCCCAAAAGGACCTAAGCCCACCAATTGAGCCCAAGTGGAAGCTTATGGAAGCTAAGGCCCAAGTTCAAGCCCAATGGATCACAACGGGGTTGAAGAAGATGCTCGAAGCATTTGGATGCGGGATCGAGTGGGAGCTACAACATCCATGTGTCATGTGTCCCTTAGGATCGGACCTAAGACACACACTTGTTTCGGCTAACAAGTGTGGTCTAACTTAGTGGCTTGTGTCTAGTATAATTGTGTATGCTTGTTGATTGATTGTTTGATTATGTGGTTGTTAGATATTAGGATATCTACTTCGTCACATAGAATTAATTAACAAAGCATAAAACGGGTTCTAATAATTATCGGTAATTACGTGACACGTAGTTTAATAAAATGGAATTTTTAACTAGCCGTCTCACGCCCATAATAAAATGGTTTTATTATAAATTAGTTTTTGAAAATGGTTTCAAAAATCATGTTACTAAATGCATGTTAGAACATGATTTAAAGTTTTATAACTAGAATTATTAAAACTAAAAATCCCTTTTAAAATTAAGGATAATAAGTTAAACACCATCCTTTTGTATAACGCTTAACATATTAGTAAGCTCTTAGTGGGAAAAAGGTCACCTAACCGCATAGAGTAAATTAACATGTTGAGGTAATATTGGCATATAAATGGGAAAAAGGTCACCTAACCGTTTGTATGTTAATATTACAAGTTGATACAAGTAGGACGACTTAAATTAGAACCATGTGAAGAGGGTCACCCAAGCATGGGGTCTAATAGGTGTTGATGGGATAAACATGCCGACACGAAATATGATTTCAAACCGGTCCCATAAATTCTAGAAGTTGCAAAAGGGTTTGCAATTGTTATGAATAACTACCTTGATAAACCGACAATGGGAAAAAGGTCACCTAACCGGAGTCGGGTTTATCGTTGGATTCTAGATTTTAATTATTAATTTTTTTGGTATATATATAAAAGGGTATTAATAATTAAAAGGTTAAAACACTAAAATGAACTTATTCTGCAGATGGCCACACACGTCGACGACAACATTATCCCTAACGTCCAAAACGTATCTCTCCGATCTATTCTCGCTAAAGACCGTCTTAACCACAATAACTTTTCGGATTGGTTCCGAAATTTAAGGATTGTTCTAAAACAAGAAAAATTATATCATGTTTTGGAAACACCTATCCCCGAAGAACCGGAAGAGGGAAGTGAGGTCGAATATATGAATTGGGTCAAACTCTCGGAAGATTCCATTCAAGTGTCATGCCTCATGTTGGCGACTATGGTTCCCGAAATCCAAAAGGATTTCGAAAACCATAATGCGTACGACATGATTACTCAACTTAAGGAAATGTTCCTTAAGCAATCGAGGGTTGAAAGGTTCGAAACGGTTCGAGCCTTGCATGCATGTAGAATGGATGATAATCAACCAGTTTCATCTTATGTACTTAAGATGAAAAGTTATATTGATCGCCTCACCAAGCTCAATTGTCCCATCTCAAAGGAGTTAGCAACGGATTTGATCCTTAACTCTTTGTCGAAAAGGTTCGACACTTTCGTGTTAAATTATAACATGAACGGGTGGGACAAAAACATTGGAGAACTTCACTCAATGCTTAAAACAGCCGAGGCGAGCATGGGTAAAAGGGTTTTACCCGTGTTTGCGATCAATGAAGGTAAATCCAAGAATCGATCTCAACCCAATTCTAAGGCTAAGGTAGCAAAAAGAAAGGGTCCTCCTATGCATCTTAAGGGTAAGGGCAAATCACCGGTTATGGCAAAGAAACAAAAGGTTGTGGAACCGAAGGGTCATAAGGATGATCCTTGTTTTGGTTGTGGGGAGACCGGACATTGGAAACGCAATTGCCCGGTCTACCTAAAAGAGCTAAGAGACAAGAGGAATGCGGCGCATACCTCGGGTAATGTCTTTATGATTAATGTTGAGCTAAATCTTATTTCTTCTAACACATGGGTATTGGATACCGGATGTGGAACTCATATTTGCAATTGGTTGCAGGGGTTCAAAAGGAATGAAGACTTAAAGAAGGGCGAAGTGAATCTTTTCATGGGCAACGGTGCAAGGGTACACGTGGTCGCTAGAGGAGACTTCACTTTATCACTTCCAAGTGGTTTGGAAGTTGTTTTGAAAAATGTTTTGTATGCTCCTAGTTTGACTAGGAACATTATTTCTGTGCACCTTCTTAGACAATGTAACTTTGACTTTAAATTTGTAAGATCAGAAATGCATGTGTCATCTAATGGTATCTTTTATTTTAAAGCTGTACCAAACAACGGTATTTATGAATTGGTTCATGATAATACCTCAAATAGCTCATTATATCAAACTTCTACTAAAAGACTCAAAAAGGATTTGAGTGATTCCTACATTTGGCATTGTCGCCTTGGACATATAAACAAGAATCGTATAAATACTCTCCAAAAGAATGGTCTTTTGAAAACAAACGAGTTAGGTTCGTTTGATGAGTGTGAATCTTGTATTCAAGGCAAGATGACAAAAGAGCCTTTCAAAGGTACAAATGAAAGGGCTAAGGACTTGTTAGGTATCATACATACGGATGTATGCGGACCTTTCAAGCCAACTAGTAGGAATAGTGAAAGGTATTTCATTACCTTTACCGACGATTTTTGTCGATATGGGTATGTATATCTAATGAAACACAAACATGAAGCCTTTGAAATGTTCAAGGAATTTCAAAATGAAGTAGAAAATCAGCTCGACCGAACAATCAAGGTACTCCGCTCCGATAGAGGAGGCGAATACCTAAGTGATGCTTTTCAATGTCATCTTAGAGATTGTGGAATTATTTCACAGCTCACTCCTCCTGGAACTCCTCAACATAACGGAGTATCCGAGAGGAGGAATAGAACACTGTTGGACATGGTTCGATCAATGATGGCACGAAGCTCACTACCGCCATCATTTTGGGGATATGCGCTACTTACAGCGGCTCGTATTTTGAATATGGCCCCGACCAAAAAGGTGGATCGAATACCCTATGAGGTGTGGCATGGAAAGGTTCCATCTTTTTCATATTTAAGGGTATGGGGATGCATAGTTTATGTTAAACGTGACACCCCAAATAAGCTTGAGGCTCGATCCATCAGGTGTATCTTCATAGGATACCCAAAGGATGATATAGGATATATATTCTATGATCCTAGTGAACAAAAAGTGTTTACTTCACGCAAAGGATACTTCTTAGAAACTAGGTTCCTTATGGAAGGACCTAGTGAAAAGAGAGTGGAACTTGAAGAGGTTCAAGAATCACTGGATGATACACAGTTGGTCGATACTAGCTTTCAACACGAAGATGTTGAAGGTGATCAAATGGTTGATCATACACACGTTGCTCGCAGATCTAATAGGATTAGTCAACCTCCCAAGAAATATGGATTTCTTGTGGATGATTGCTACTTGGTCGATTCAGATGAACCGATCTCCTACAAAGATGCTATGTCACAACCTGATTTTGACAAGTGGCTTGAAGCCATGAGCGCCGAGATGCAATCCATGCACGATAACCAAGTTTGGGAATTGGTTGATCGTCCACTTAACTCCAAAATGGTTGGATGTAAGTGGGTCTTCAAGAAGAAGACCGATATGCATGGAAATTTAGATACTTACAAAGCCCGACTTGTCGCAAAAGGTTTCACGCAAACTCAAGGGATTGATTATGATGAAACCTTCTCGCCGGTCGCAATGCTTAAGTCGATCAGGATATTATTTGCCATTGCAGCTCATTTTGATTATGAGATATGGCAGATGGATGTCAAGACCGCTTTTCTTAATGGATATCTTGAGGAAGATGTCCATATGGTTCAGCCTGAAGGTTTTATTGATCCATCTAATCCTGATAAAGTATGTAAATTAAGGAAATCAATCTACGGATTGAAACAAGCATCACGGATGTGGAATCATCGTTTTAATGAAGAAATCAAAGCGTTTGGTTTCGTCCAAAACGGTGATGAGGCGTGTGTATATAAATGGGCTAGTGGGAGTATAATCATGTTCCTCATTTTGTATGTCGATGATATACTTTTATTTGGAAATGATATACCAAGTATGGAAAGCGTTAAAACGTGGTTAAGTAGTCGTTTCTCAATTAAGGATCTTGGAGAAGCGACATATATCTTGGGAATAAAGGTCTATAGGGATAGACAAAGGAAATTGATCGGACTCAATCAAAGTGCATACATTGATAAAATCCTGAAAAGGTTCAGGATGGAAAACTCTAAGAAAGGTTTGGTACCTATTCCTAGAGGAACCGTGTTAAGCTCATCCCAAAGTCCTAGCTCTAAGGAAGAGCAGGATAGGATGAAGCATGTTCCTTATGCTTCAGCAATAGGATCTATTATGTATGCAATGATGTGCACTAGACCGGATGTCTCGTATGCTTTAAGCATAACAAGTAGATACCAGCACAACCCAGGTGACAGTCATTGGATGGCTGTCAAGAATATATTAAAATACCTTAGAAGGACTAAGGATATGTTTTTAATATATGGGTCTGGTGAGGAGGAACTCGTCGTAAAGGGTTACGTGGATGCGAGTTTCCAAACTGACCGAGATGATTCTCGGTCACAGTCGGGATATGTCTTCATCTTAAATGGAGGCGCTGTCTCTTGGAAGAGTTCGAAGCAGGATGTTGTCGCGTTATCCACTACAGAATCTGAGTACATCGCCGCTTCAATGGCAGCCCAAGAGGCTGCATGGATGAAAAAGTTCATCATGGATCTAGGGATTATCTCTACCATTCAGGAGCCCCTAGAGATATTCTGTGACAATGAGGGTGCTATTGCACAAATCAAGGAGCCTCGTGCTCATCAGAAAACGAGGCACATTGAGCGCAGATTCAACTACATAAGGGATGAAGTTGAAAAGAGAAAGATATGTATTCATAAAGTTCATACCGATCAAAATATTGCGGACCCACTCACGAAGCTCCTCGATAGGCCAAAGCATGAGGGTCATGTTTGTGCATTAGGACTTCGGTATTCTAGTGAATGGATTTAATCTGGTTTTAGTGTTTGTATAAGAACGAATGTAATGGATATCTCATGATAATTAATTATGTTTTAATTTTTCAATGAGTTATGTTCTATATTTGCATGTTTAATCCATGAATGACTTATGTTGTTCTAAACGTCCGTAGTCGATCATGCTTGTGGGAACAAGTATGAAGGTAAGACTATTATGAATCCGGATTGGTTGATATTCATGTGATGAATATAAGGCATAGGTTTGCCACCAAGGTTCATAGATATTTGTGGGATACAAATATTGGACATGATCCGCTCTCAAGGATAAATGCATGGAGTTATTGCAACTGATCATAAGTAATCCTTGAGTAAAGGCAAGTATCATTGTGTCCTTTGACCTGAGATGCATACTGGATCTGGTTTTTCATCAAGTCTGATAACTTGACTCTCTTCTTTGTTATTTCGGTAACACGATGACGTAAAAGAAAGAGCTCAGATATCATACGAGATGTCAACAAGGATGTATGTAGTCAAGATGGGATTTGTTCCTCTTATGTGTTGAGAGTTTAGATGTCTAAGGCCTGTTAAGTTAAATCATTGAGAGAATGATCAATCTGTGTCTCTTCGATTTGACAGGACATCTAGTAACGAAGGGATATAGTGATAAGACTTACCTATATCATATCAAGTATGGACTTGAAGGGGATGATGTTATTGAATGGCACTTAGTCAAACACTCTAGGGATGGTGACCTGTTGTTAGGCGGTATTCACCATTAGCATTAACTTCCTATGAGTCTCGTGCAAGTGGGAGATTGTTGGAATATCGTATGCCCGAGACACATAATTAGGTTAATGTGGCTAGTTGTGTTTGATCCAAGTCGGGTCATACCCAATAACGAGTTAGACACACACCAATTATGTATTTGTTGAGATATGATCTATAAAACAAATACAGAACACGACACATTCAGAAATCGGGTTTCTGAATAATTACTTGAAAATGTTAAATAAATTAATTGGTTAATTTATTTATTTAAATAATTATTATTGGAATGATTATTTAACTATAGTTTCTTTTGTAAAATGGTTTATAAAGGAAGGGGTGTTTATATATTTTATATAGTATAAAATAATAAAAAAAAAAAAAAATAAAAAATAAAATATATGTAATATTGGGGCCGGTTTTGGGTGGGCCCCACACCCCACTATCTTGGTCAAATCTTTGCATGCACATGGTAGAGGTTGAGTGTGAAATACTTAAACTACATGCAATCTTGTTTTTGAAAAAAGATAAGAAAGAGAAAGACCAAGTAAGTTTTAAGTAAGATTACAAGTAACAAAAACACTCTACTCCTCCTTCCTCCTTCTTGTTTTCGGCCAAGGCAAAAGGAAGGGATTCGGGTCTCGGGTTTTTGGTGTTCTAGCTCCCTAACATAGCTCGGTGTGTGTTGGAGGCTCGGGGTACTTTCCATTTGAGGATTTTCCTTTGAAAGTCTAGCATCAACATCATCATCTTCTTCAAACATCAACTACACTCTTAAAGGGTTAAGATTGTAAGTGTTTATATGCTTTGATAGTTTAGTTTTTCGGTATTATTTGATCCTTGTCTCGGGTTTCTAATAAATAGATTATTGGTAATCTTATAATATGAATAAATTAGGTTGTTCATATACACATTTCCTATAAACTTGTAAAATATATATTTGCATACATATATTTAGTTTGTTTATATCACGCTTCCGCCTTAATTGTGACTAGTTAAACGGTTAACTAAGTTTAAAATTTCCATAGAAACCCAACAATATACCCATCCCTTTGACTCGTT
Organism: Bidens hawaiensis; assembly: GCF_021521415.1. NCBI lineage: Eukaryota > Viridiplantae > Streptophyta > Magnoliopsida > Asterales > Asteraceae > Bidens > Bidens hawaiensis. The sequence continues at coordinate 52,598 of NW_027494767.1, forward strand.
ATCCCCGCCTAAACGACCCCATTTTCAACTTCTCTTTTTGAAAACATTTGTGAGTAAGACTATCGAGAAGCTGAAAAACCAACCATGACCAGAAACTTATAACTTGGCATTAATGACAATAGTTAGCAGTTAACAACTTTGGTTTCCGAGCACTCTTCGATGTACTATCAGGCTAAAATTTTCAAAATTTCCCCCATCCCCACACTTGAGGTTTAAATTGTTCTCAATGTTAAAATATTTAAACAATTAATGAACATTTGAGGGACGTGGTTGAAATTGACTGTTTAACAATTTAAAAACTCGGGGCTCTAATGTGTTGGTTCTACTAGCAATTATACAATTACACTTTTAACATTCAAACTAATACAAACAAAATAGATATGAAACTGAAATCATCTGATATCATCGACAATGGAATGGAACAATCAGCTCGCGGACTCTCGTAAACACTCGTGCACACTCGTCTCACCCCAAATACCAAAACTGACAACCAATCCTGCAAAATCTCGAGATGTGTAGAAGCAAGCTTCTCACAAGTGTAAGACATAGGTCTTTTAAGAGTTATAAAAATGATTTTCTGTTAGTTTTATTAAAAAAAATTGTCTAACCGAATTAAGTCGTTTCAAAATAAATTTTGTTAAACAAGTTAAAAATATTAAAAGACCTAACTCACTTTCATAGGAATCACGATTGCATTTAGCGTATGCAACAAGCCCTTTAAACCCCCCGGTAGCCCGGGTGGACGAGTGAGGTCTCGTGAGGGTTTAGAGTGAACTACACCCACAAAGTTCCAAGTACAAAAAAATATACAAATAATTTAACCCAACAACCACAACAAAAGATATATATACATATAAGCCCAACCAGTTACCCCATGCAATATTCCTAATATAATATTAATATTATACAAACCATGAGAATTTAAACTAAATAAAAGATAAAAGTAAAGCAAAAAGTGTAACCAAATCTAGTATGGTGGTGGCGCATCCTCGTCAGCATCATGTGGGTCTGTAAGCCGCTCTATATATATGGTCAGCGAAGGTGGGAGCGATACCTGCAAATGAATAAACAATAATAAAAAATAATCATCATGGCGGGCCAGTTGGGCCCGCGTCTCCTCCATGTGTGCCCGATGCTCCTGCTGCATCGCCAGCTACTGTTGATAAATCATGTAAAGTGTGACCTGCTACTTCGAATGCGGTGGTGGCTGTGATGATGAAGATGAAGATGCTGCCTGCCTCAGAGGATACTGCTGCTGAGGACGCATCATGGGCGTAAACATATGGTGTTGCTGATGGGTAGGAATCTCCCCTGCATCGCGACGTCTGCTGCACTCCCCTGTAGTGGTGGTGCATGCGGGCCCTGTCAGACCGGAACTAACGCCGGTGGATCATAAAGCTCACAGATCCTGGCCCGACGAGCCTCCTCCAAACCAAGAGCCCCCCTAACTGGCCGTGGTGTAAAATACGCAACCGGATAATGGTCGAACGCCCCGAGTCGCTCGGCGATCCTCGTGATATGTGGCCCCAATGATAAAGGTGCCGAGGATCCCTGTAGGCTGCGACCTCATGCGAACGACAAGAGCAACAACATCGCTATATTGGCCTCTCGGCGGCCAATGATAGAATGAAGACTCAACAGATCAAGGTTGTTGCACTTCTCGTGACCCGATAGTCGGCCCACGATGGTACAAGCAACGATCCTGTGTATGTAGCAATGGACGGGGTCCCTGATGGACGACTCCACAACAAGTGCTGGAATGGGCCCCATCGGCGATCTCTGCCCAAAACTGCCCGAGCTGGTCCTCCGTGAGCCAGTGCTCACAGTCCCGTAGAGCTCGCAGCGTGTAGCCACGAATGCTCTGCAAGAACTCTGGAGTCACCTGCTCGGCAGTATAAAATCCGGTGGCCACAGCGAAGTCGGGAACCAGCATCTCATAAAGATGTCATCCCAATGAAAATGACACCGCATGTGGCTCAAGAAAATTGGTGTCATGTGGGTAAAAGTCGAATAAAACTCACGTGTGAGCTCGACATTTGGAATCGAGTCACATGCAAGCACCTGACTCCATAGATCTGTCAAATAACCACGTACATGGGAGTCGATGCCAAAATCCCGTAGCAGCGTCCAATCAAACGAACGGTGACATAATAGTTGCATCTCTCGAATCATGTCCAGCCTCGCGTACACATCGCCTAGAATGTTGAATCTGAGTACCATGTGGTGGCTACGACAACCGTCACCAACAATCTCCTTGCACTCGATGTCAGGAGTAATCGGTAACTCCTGACCATCATACTGTATAACGTGCGGCGGCCACTGATAATAAATCGATGCGGCTCGGGATCACCCCGCGGAGCCGGAACTGGACCACGGCGGCCCACACCCTCAGACCGAGTCCCCGGCCTCTTGCGCCCTTTGGCGCCTTGTGACTCAGAAAGATTAGACATATCTGCAAAATCGAAACATTTAAGTTAGATATGTCAACAATAACTCGTGGCGACGACCGTATAGCATTTCGGCCACGGTCGTCCCACACATAATAAAATAATATTAAAATAATAATAAAATAAAGACAAAATGGCAAAAGACATCCTTTATGTTTGCACGGTTTTTCAATTAACATCCTTTGGCAAACTTAATAACAAAAAACATCCTTTGTGTTCAAAAAACCTTGCAAGGTTCGTCCTTTTAACTAACGAGGGTTAGTTTTTCTCGTTAAAACCAGTCATGTGCACCTCATGTGAGGGAAATTTAGTCTTTTTACCCTCTCAGGGGTTATTTGTGTAACCGATTTAAATTTTTGGTCTTTTGAGTAAACAAACATTTTTCTCCTTTTAACCCTCATCTTTACCCAAACATTCATAAACACCACAACCACACACCAGTTCACCCACCACCCACCATTATCATAATTTCACACACCAGGCTCCGACCGGCATTTTCCGACGACATATGAAAAAATCAATCCACTATTCCACTGTCTTCCTTTCTCTCTTTCTCTCTCTTTCTCTCTTTCTCTCTCTCTCTCTCTATCTCTCTCTCTCTCTCTCATCCAAAACCACCGTCACCAACCAACCTATCACCACCTTGACCTCAACCACCGTTACCCACCTCTACTACCAGCCGCTACCACCGCACCTCCACACATGACCCGCAACTGCATCTCGGAAAACCGGCCACCACCACCGCACCTCCAGAAATTAGAAGAATCAAGATTAGATCTGAGTAATTAGACGATACACAAGATTAGATCTGAGAAATTAGACGCTAATCAATCGTTTCAGTCATTGACACCCTTGTCAGAAAACTGGCTATGGTGGTGATGTAGATGACGTGCCCGGAATAACAACGGGTCAGGAAGCATGGTGGTTGATTTGGCGTGGTGGCGGCGGCGATTAACTGGATCTCCGGTGGAGGTTAGTGGTGGTGGTTTAAAAAGTAAACAAAGAAAGAGAGAGGGGGAAGGAGGGAGGGAAAGAGAGTAAGAGAGAGAAAGCATTTTACATATATATCTTTTTTTTATCAGTTTTACATATATATCTCATATATATGTTTTATTTTTTTAGTTATTAAATCTATTTATAAATTTACAAATATACCCTCATGTGCATTGCACATGACCAAATTTAACGAAAATACTTAACTGGGTTAGGGTAAAAGGACAAAACGTGATAGAGTTTTCAAATATAAAGGATGTTTTTTGTCATTAAGTTTGCCAAAGGACGTCCATTGAAAAACCGTGCAAACATAAAGGACGTCTTTTGCCATTTTTTCTAAAATAAAATTAAATGAAGACAAAAAGTTCAGGGACACCCTGCACTTATTTCTAAAAACCATATCATCCCGCCCGAATGGAGATTTTGTATGGGTGGTCAATCAATTTTTCCCTTCAAACACAAACTAACACGCATCACCACTTCCGTTTAACAAAATCGACAACCAAAGTTAACAAACTATAATAACCGAACCAAACTAACAAACCCAGAAAAAGACAACCGACTCGGCCCTACTACATAATCTAAAGAATAATCAAATAATCATGACCACCTACAAACCCGCACACCGTAATTACATCAACCCGGAATATTAAAATAATACTAAAATACATACCTCGATGTCAGCCTAAGGAAAATAATAATCAAGATTGGTGACAGTGGATGGCAGTGGTGGCGGCCGACGACTGTTGATGACGGCAGTGGTGGTGGCCGGCGACTGTTGATGACGGCAGTGGTGGTGGCCGGAGATAGTGAGTGACTGGAGACGATGGTGATAGTGGATTATGGTGGTGGTGATGTGGGTGAACTGTGGTGTTGGTTGTGGGTGGTTGGTGGCAGTGATGGGTGACGGAGGTGATGGTGGTGGAGTGTATGGACTGTAACACCCCGGCTTTAAGCGGAATACGCCCGAGTGTGACGTATAGATCACTCATAGCTCGTAACACTATTAAAGCGGTGATAATTATATCATTTCATTTCATTTCATAACGTAACAAGTACACAATTATTAATAATTAAAAATAAAACGAAATTCATCAAAACAGTAGATAAGTTCTTTATTCAAATATCCTAAGGTATACTAATGATCTTCATCCTTAGCATGCCATCGATTCAACCTGTAGCAAGTTGAAAATAATATGTTTGTCAACAATTAAGTTGGTGAGTTTCCATAAGTTTTGAGTATACATATATATGAAAGGCACGATTCAACATTCATAATGTAATAAATATTCAAGCGTAAAGTAAATGAAACCAATTAATGTCGTCCTCCCGTTCCTTTAGCCGAGGCCGTAGTAATAGGGGAAATGAGAACCACCTTATGAACAACTGAAGTCGTAACATTAGACGGTGTAGGTACGTCCCGTCGGACCCTCCCACTATGTGTATGTGTATGCGTTTGTGTAACTTCCACCATAAGAATAGTAAACACGTTGCAAGCAAGTTCATGTATATTCATAAACAATATGCAAGAATAATATTAACATGTACGCTAATTGTGAATCGGTTTATAAATAAGCACATAATTAACGAGATAAAACTTGTGACATGCTACACCCCAAAAATATTAAAAGCGATAAAACGGGGTTATGAAGAACTCGCTTAGAATAGGGAAATACGGTAACGAGGATATGATAACAATTAACGCAACTAGATGGTTCCGCGAGTCGTCCCGGTTATTTGTCCTAGTTATTAAAGTATAAACAACATAAATATCTAAAGCGAAAAGAACGAACTAAACATGGATATAAAACAAAAATAGGTTTATATATATTTGAGAATCGTTAAAGTGTTCACATAAATTTTATGTATAAGAAAATTTTATTAGTTTAAATATTCTTAAAAGTCACCATTATTATTATTATTATTATTATTATTATTATTATTATTATTATTATAAAAAGCATGTAACAAGAAGTGCACTGGCCAACTGGGCCAGTGACTAATTCGTTTAGGGTTTGCGGATTGTACGAGGACGACGAGTTAGGGTTTACGTCCAAAATACGGATTCAAACGGGACTCAGAACGGCTTCTTAGATGCAATTGTCTTAGGGTTTTGCTTCGCGATAGTGAGGTGGTGGTGTGGGTCATTTTAATTGAGTTTCGGAATTGTATTTATAGGCTAACGAGGTCGATTTCAGTCCGCGCTCATACTTAACAAAAATGATTCGTAATTGGTGTGATTATCTGTCAATTACGCGTTCTTTCCATTAAGATGATCGTCGTGCATGTTAAGGTTCAAACTAAATAATCAAATCTCGTGATTTATGGGCTAACTGAATCGAAAAAAAGTGGAAAAGTGGGGGGGGGGGGGGGCTGTTGGTGACGAGGTGAGGGGAAAGAAGAGGGAAAAAAATATTTTTTTTTGTTATTTGCAACATGGTCCCTCGAAATTGGTTTGGTGATCAATTGTTGTAAAAATTTACATATTATAAACATTAAACGATTAGGATACGGGCCACACGTAAGTACAATAAAGATAAAACCAAAAATCATAATTAATAATTCAATGCTTTTATTAAATATACAGATCTGATTACAAAAAGGTAATAAAACGAGTACAAAATCCAATTCGAATTTGACGAATGTCACAGCATTCCCAACTTTTAGAAAATTTTGTCCCAAAATTAGGAATTAACATCCATAGCAAAAATATGCGGATACTTAGACTTCATACCGAAACGGACTACTCATTTCCAAGGTGAAACAATAAGGACAAGGTCGCCGACTTCAAATTCCAAGGGTCATCGTCACTTATCAACGTAAGACTTTTGACGACTTCTAGAAGTAAGTAGATTATTACGAATTTGAGCTATTTTGTCAGTGGTATCTTGTACCATTTCGGGTCCAGTGAGCTGAGTGTCACCGATCTCGTTCCAAAAAATAGGAGAACCGCATTTACGGCCATAAAGGGCTTCGAATGGAGTCATTTTGATGCTAGAATGATAACTATTATTGTATGAAAACTCAACCAATGGAAGATGAGTATCCCAATTACCACCAAAATCAAGCACACAAGTTCTTAGCATGTCCTCAAGGGTTTGAATGGTTCTTTCAGACTGACCATCCGTTTGAGGATGATAAGCGGTGCTAAGATCTAGATGGGTTCCCAAAGCGGTTTGAAGCGAATTCCAAAAACGAGACATGAAATGACCATCACGGTCAGATATAATACTCAGGTTTACCATGGCGACAAACAATCTCATTGACATAGATTTGAGCGAGATGCTCGATCGAAAACTTTTCCTGAATGGGAATGAAATGGGCTGATTTGGTTAATCGATCGACGATTACCCAAATACTATCATGTTGCCTCTTGGTTTTTGGAAGTTTTGTGACGAAGTCCATCGTAATGTTGTCCCACTTCCAGACTGGAATAAGAGGTTGCACGAGCAAACCAGCAGGTTTTTGATGCTCGGCTTTTACCTTAGCACATGTTAAACATATTCCGACATAGATATCCGCACCAGGGTGGATAGAATATCGTGACTTGTGAGCTTCGTCCATTAAAAATGTGCGAAGATTGTCACGATCTGGGACCCAAAGGCGGTCAAGAAAATAGAGAAAACCATCACGCTTGGTTTCAAGTTGGAGTTCGGCACCACATGACATCTCTTTGTACAAATTGCCTTCAGTGACAGAGATGTGTTGGGCCTCGAAGATACGTAGCTGAAGATCGGTCTGGATAACAACGCTTAGAAGAAGAATTCTTTCGACATGGGTTTTGCGACTAAGGGCATCAGCTACTATGTTTGCTTTACCGGGATGGTAACGTATTTCGCAATCCTAGTCACTGAGAAGTTCGGCCCATCGTCGTTGCCTCATGTTTAAATCTTTTTGGTCAAAAATATGTTGGAGGCTCTTATGGTTGGTGAATACCACGCATTTCGTTCCATGCAAATAGTGTCTCCAAATTTTCGACGCGAATCAACAGCACCGAGCTCAATGTCATGTGTTGTATAATTCTTTTCATGAACCTTAAGTTGTCATGATGCATAGGCGATGACCTTGACTCGTTGCATGAGAATACAACGAGACCTTGATTCGAGGCATCACAATAGACAACAAAATCATCGTTTCCTTTGGGAAGGGCTAGGATAGAAGCTTCGCAAAGCGTATGCTTCAAGGTTTGAAAAGCTTCATCTTGCTTAGCCCTCCACTCATAAGGTTTACCCTTTTGAGTTAAGGCGGTGAGGGGTAAAGTGATCTTGGAAAAGTTCAAAATGAAACGACGATAATAACCAGCGAGGCCAAGAAAGGATCGAACTTCTGTAGGTGAAGTCAGGGTCTTCCAATTTTTAGCGGCTTCGATTTTAACGGGATCAACATGAATACCTTTTTCATTAACGATATGACCAAGGAATTGGACTTCGTTTAACCAAAACTCACATTTGGAAAACTTGGAAAAAAGTTGTTCTTTCTTCAACAACAAGAGGATATCATGCAAATTTTTTTTCATGCACAACTTTAGATTTCGAGTAAATAAGAATGTCGTCGATAAATGCGATCACGAACTTGTCAAGATAAGGCTTGCATACGCGGTTCATGAGGTCCATAAACACTGCAGGTGCATTGGTCAAGCCGAAAGGCATAACCATAAATTCGTAATTACCGTAACAAGTTCGGAAAGCGGTTTTGGGTATATCATCCTCATGAACACGCAATTGGTGATAACTCAAATGAAGATCGATTTTTTAAAAACAAGATGCGCCTTGAAGTTGATCGAATAGTCGTCAATTCCAGGCAAAGGGTAACGGTTCTTAATCGTGAGTTTATTGAGTTCACGATAATCGATACACATTCAAAAGGAACGATCCTTCTTCTTAACGAAAAGAACAGGTGCGCCCCAAGGAGACGAACTTGGGCGGATGAAACCTTTGCTAGAGAGTTCTTGGAGTTGACTCGCAAGCTCTTGCATTTCCGAAGGTGTGAGACGATCAGGAGCTTTGGCGACGGGGTTCGCACCAGGCACAAGATCAATACAAAACTCCACTTCACGAGTAGGAGGTAAACCAGAAACATCTTCAGGGAAAACCTCAGGAAAATCACGAACTACCGGAATGTCTTTTATTGTCTTCTTTTCTTGTTTCTTTTCCAAGATGTTGGCAAGAAAAGCCACATACTTTTTACGTAAGTATTTTTGGGCTTGATTACACGACATAAGCTTAAGCCCATTGGAAGGCTTTTCGCCAAAAATACACAAAATCCGATCGTCGTCTAGTGGGATACGAATATACTTCTCAAAGCACACGACATCGGCACGGTGTTGAGCTAGCCAATCCATGCCTACTATGATATCAAAACTTCCGAGTTGCATAGGAATGAGGTCTATAGAAAAATCATAGTTGCTGAGATTTAGGTGCTGTTTGTCTTTCCTCAAAAGCACTTCTCCACCTATTTTGTCTACACTGAGAAGAGGGCGCGCAGACATTGTGCTCTGCAGTGTGTTTGTTTTTCCAAAGACGTTTCATTAAAAAACCTCTGCGCGCCCTCTTCTCCCAGAAGTGTTGGTATTGTTACTTCTCACATCTTCTAACCCAATTCTTTCCATCGTTCCTTCTTATTCCATCAGATACTCCCAAACCCTAATCCCCTCCTCCTCTCCACTGCCGCCCAACTCCCTCACCCTGCAACCCCGCCGCTCCAGCGCCGCCGCCCCACCACTGCGACCCCGTCGCCGCCGCTCCACTTCTCCAGCGCCGATCCGTTATATCTGAAGGTATAACGTCAATTCATTCATCAGTTTTAAGTTCAATTTGTTAATATTTGTTCATTTAATTTGTATGATAGTTGTTAGTTACAGTTTCTGCATGTTCCGAGTAAACATTTGCTATTTGAAAGCTTATAGTTCGGATTCGATACGTGTTTAGTTTTAATTTCATCTAATTTGTTGTTAATTTTACTCTAATGTGATGATTTTATCTTACTGTTACAGAATTAAGCTAACTGATGCTGCTTTAGTGTGACTAATACTTGAGATTCATCAAATTTATGTTGAATTTGTTACTATTTGGTAGGAAGGTATATCAATTAATTCATCAATTTTTAGTTCGGTTTGTTAAAATTGTTCGTCTAGTTTGTATGATAGCTGTTAGATTTTGTTAGTTTGTTGTTAGTTTTGTTAGTTTTTTGTTAATTGTTGATACTTTGTTGAATATTGTTAATACTTTGTTGTTGAATAAAGTTTGTAGTGGTTTGTTAATTGTTAAAGGTTTTTGTTAATTTTGTTAGATTGTTATTAGTTTGTAGAAAGTTTAGGTTAGATGAATTGTTGTTTTAATAGAATTGTTGTTTCTTGTTAGTTGATTATAAAAATGGGAGAGAAACAACAATGGTCGAATGAGCAAATAAAATGTTTATTAGAAACATGCATTGAAGAGATAAACACCGTGGGTAAAAAAGGGTTGAGTTTGCACAGAGACTCCTGGGCTAAGGTAATAAGTGTTCTTAAGGAAAAGTTTGTGTTGGATTTGTGTCAAAACAAGTGAGCGTGCTTTCGGTGTCTTGAAAGCAAGATTCCCTATATTGAAGAGGATGACACCATTTCCATTGGAAACACAAAGGAATGTTACCATTGCATGTTTCGCGCTACATAATTTTATTAGGAAACAGGGTTTGGACGATGAGTTGTTTACACAATACGATCAACCCAATTCGTCGGTTGGAAATAGTCATGGGAAAATTGATGATGACGAAGACGAGGTTGAAGCACTTGGCACTGCATCAGATCGGGAATATATGACTCAGTTAAGAGATGAAATTGCTGAGCAGTTAATGCAAAGTACGGAATAAATGATTTAAAAAATGTTTGTGGTATTATGAATATTATTTCAGTGTTGTTGACTATTATTTAAATTTGGATGTTGAAGACCTTTTTTATTTATATTTCAATTTATTTACATTTCAGTTTATTAAAATTTCAGCTTATTTTAGCAGTCTGCAGATGTTAAAAAACAAACAGTCTTCATGTTGCAGACTGCAGAGTTTTGGTCCACCTCTTCTGCTACAGATGTTGGCAGATGTGGTTTTGCAGACTTCTTACATTTTACCTCTGAAAAACAAACAACACCTTAGAGTACAACCACGAATAACCGAGTCAATCAAGATAGTTTTACCATTCGCGACTTCAACCGTAAAGTACCTTTCGAGTTTAGAACAAGACGACGAAAGCATAGGATCAAAATCAAAAGACACAAAACTCATATCGGCACCGGTATCGAATAAAATGGATGCATACACGTTATTAACCAAGAACTTACCATTCACCACATCATTGTTATGCTGAGCTTGATTTGCATTGATCACGAATGCCCTCCCGCGAGCATTGGGGACGACTGGTGTAGCTTGAGAAGTCGAAGCTTGATTGGCTAGAACCGGTTGAACAGCTTGGTTGGCCATAGGTTGCGGAGCTGGTTGAAAGGCCTGAACTTCATAGGCTTGAGCAGGGTACACAGGCGGAGTGACCATTTGGAATTGATATGTGAGTCGGGGACACGCATTGAGGAAATGACTAGGATCTCCATAATTGAAACACGCTCGAGGGGTGAGGTAGGCTTGAGCAATGGGTTGAGCTTGAGTTAAAACATGGTTTTGGTTGAAAGCGTGGGGAGTGCGGGGTGGTTTGGTCAGGGTTGGTTTGGTACGCATGAATTCGAAACATGCGCCTAGCAGGTGTCCAAAACGGCCACAATGGGTGCTTGTCGGCAAGGGATGCTAAGTTGGTAGTTTCGTTGGCAGATTTGGAAAAACGGGTGTGGTCCGTTGTAGGGTTCCTTTGGGTGTGGAGCTTGAAGGTTTTGGGTTTTGGATTTGTTGGTGTTGAGGTTGAGGTGGGTTTTGTTGGGTTAAGGCATAGTTTTGCTTTCGTTTCTTGGAATGGTTGTTGTTGTTGTTGTTGTTGCGGTTTGGTTTGGGTGTGGCTTCGGCCTTCACCTCTTTGGAAGGTTCAGCCTCAGTTTTCTCAACAGTCTTCTTGCTGCCTTTGAGGGTTCCCGCCTTAACGTGGTTGTCAGACAAGGATGCAGCAAGGACAACAGCCTCGCGAAGAGTTTTGGGGGCACTACTTTGGACTGAGTCTTGGATTTGCCTTGGAAAACCCCAAACATACTTGATAATCCCACGAGAAAGAGGAGTGACAAGATGTGGCAACAAGATGCTAAGTTCGTTGAAGCGAGCAATGTAAGTAGCGTTATCACCACCCTCTTGCTTAAGATTCCGAAATTCCACCTCAAGATTCATGAGTTCATTGGGTGGACAGAACTCTTCGGTCATGATTCCCTAAAGTTCCTCCCATGGCAAGGCCATGGCTACATCAGCACCACGAGTGGATTTTTCTTGCACCCACCAAGTTAAGGCTCTTTTCTTGAAGACACTTGAAGCAAAGTGTGTCTTCTTTTCCTCGGGACATTCGATATGGAGGAAAGTACTCTCCATACTTTGGTACCATTCCAGTAGGGCAGTGGCACCTTCAGAGCCATCCAACTTAAGAGGATTCGTATCGGTGAAGGTCTTGTATCGACAAGAGTTGGAGTTCGAACCCGAAGTGGCTGAATTCGAATTGGAAGAAATGGTTTGGTGCATTTGAGCCACCATTTCCGGAAGCACAGCAGCCAGTTTCTTAGTGATCTGGGTTGTCATCTTGCGGCTGGAGTTTCTTGCGGGACGACGAGGGAAACAAGAAGACATGCTGAAAAGAGAGTATTACGCACGTGAGTTATCGAGTGACGATTTCAAGAAGTGGAATACTTAAACCATTTGAATAAAATAAGAGAAAAAATTGATAATACTAAAATCACATGAAAACTATATTGAATTAAGAGCAGGAGTGCAACCATTCTCTATTCACAAAGGAAAATGAACACGTTCGACAACTTAAAGTTATGGTTCATATGACGTTTGTTGTGGTATGATTTTGCCTAATAAGTTACAGCACCCTTTTCGAACCCTCCAGGTAAGCAACCGGGTCCCGCATCTGATTGGAATTATGCGCATTGCTTATCCTTAGGTTTAAAAACCTTGGTGTCAAGGGTTCGAAAAACAAGTGTGTCACCCTTCCAGTTACGACATACCCGTCACGTAGAACCATATTTAAGAGGATTGTAAATCGTTTTTTTAATAAAATAAATAAATAAATAAATAGAAGTAAAATAAATTGTTTAGGCATAAGCCTTGGAGTTTGTGTGTGAATATGTGTACAGGTGACGCTATAAAACATAATAAATACGAGCGTATGAATGAACTTTTAATAAAAGTGCGGGCACATAGCACATAGGGTATACATGAAGTTCGGGGCCCTAAAATAAACTATAACTATACTAGGCCGATACTTCTAACAACCTATTTTATAGTTACGGCTCTGATACCAATCTATAACACCCCAGATTTAAGCGGAATACGCCCGGGTGTAACGTGCAGATCACTCATAGCTCGTAACACAATTAAAGCGGTGATAATTATATCATTTCATTTCATAACGTAACAAGTACACAATTATTAATAATTAAAAATAAAAAGAAACACTTCATCAAAAAAGTAGATAAGTTCTTTATTCAAATATCCTAAGGTATACTAATGATCTTCGTCCTTAGCATGCCATCGATTCAACCTGTAGCACGTTGAAAATAATATGTTTGTCAACAATTAAGTTGGTGAGTTTCCATAAGTTTTGAGTATACATATATATGAAAGGACGATTCAACATTCGTAATGTAATAAATATTCAAGCGTAAAGTAAATGAAACCAATTAATGTTGTCCTTCCGTTTCTTTAGCCGAGACCGTAGTAATAGGGGAAATGAGAACCACCTTACGAACAACCGAAGTCGTAACGTTAGACGGCGTAGGTACGTCCCGTCGGACCCTCCCACTATGTGTATGTGTATGCGTTTGTGTAACTTCCACCACAAGAATAGTAAACACGTTGCAAGCAAGTTCATGTATATTCAACAATATGCAAGAATAATATTAACATGTACGCTAATTGTGAATCAGTTTATAAATAAGCACATAACTAACGAGATAAAACTTGTGACATGCTACACCCTAAAAATATTAAAAGCGATAAAACGGGGTTATGAAGAACTCGCTTGGAATAGGGAAATACGGTAACGAGGATATGATAACAATTAACGCAACTAGATGGTTCCGCGAGTCGTCCCGGTTATTTGTCCTAGTTATTAAAGTATAAACAACAGAAAATCTCTAAAGCGAAAAGAACGAACTAAACATGAATATAAAACAAAAATAGGTTTATATAGATTTGAGAATCGTTAAAGTGTTCACATAAATTTTATGTATAAGAAAATTTTATTAGTTTAAATATTCTTAAAAGTCACCATTATTATTATTATTATTTATTGTTATTATTATTATTATTATTATTATAATTATTATTATTATTATTATTATTATTATTATTATTATTATTATTATAAAAAGCATGTAACAAGAAGTGCATTGGCCAACTGGGCCAGTGACTAATTCGTTTAGATCATAAAACATAAAATATATAACCATAAACTCAGATAAATCCCTAAACCATAAGAACCCTAATTTGATTAACTCGTTTAATTCGTTATAGTTGATAAAAATTGATTTAGAGCTTTTGATAAGCACGCAAATCCGATCCAAAAGCATGTAACAATTACCTTAATTGGTTACGGATTGTACAAGGAAGACGAGTTAGGGTTTACGGCCAAAATACAGATTCAAACGGGACTCAGAACGGCTTCTTAGATGCAATTGTCTTAGGGTTTTGCTTCACGATAGTGAGGTGGTGGTGTGGGTCATTTTAATTGATTTTTGGACTCGTATTTATAGGATAACGAGGTTGATTTCAGTCCAGCTCAAATTTAACAAAAATGATTCGTAATTGGTGTGATTAGCTGTCAATTGCGCGTTCTTTCCATTAAGATGATTGTCGGGCATGTTAAGGTTCAAACTAACTAATCAAATCCTGTGATTTATGGGCTAATTGAATCGAAAAAAATGGAAGGGGGGTGCTGTTGGCGACGGGGTGAGGGGAAAGAAGAGGGAAAAATTTTTTTTTTTTTGTTATTTGCAACACGGTCCCTCGAAATTGGTTTGGTGATCAATTGTTGTAAAAATTTACATATTATAAACCTTAAACAAGTAAGATACGGGCCACATGTAAGTACAAGAAAGATAAAACCGAAAATCATAATTAATAATTCAGCGCTTTCATTAAATTTAAAGATCCGATTACAAAAAGGGTAATAAAACGAGTACAAAAACCAATTCGAATTTGACGAATGTCACATGGACGATGATGGTTTTGATGGTGACAGGCGACGGTGGTGGTGGCCGGAGTAAAGAAAGAGAAAAAGAAGAAGAAGTGTGGGGAAAAGAAGAAGAAAGGAGAGAAGAAGAAGAAGAAGAAGAAGAAGAAGAAGAAGAAGAAGAAGAAGAAGAAGAAAGAGACAGTATATAATAATATTTTCGTATGATCCACGATCCATCGCGATACGCAATGGGTCAAGTGGACAATGATAGTGTATCTCCACCCAATTAAATGTCAATTAGGGTTTGACCTTATCGTGATACGTGATGGGGTGTGAAGGGACGTCATCGCGTATCGCGATGACGTCATAATGTCAGAGATGCCATAAGACATAGCGATACGCAATCGGTATGTTGCTAAGGGCCATCGCGTATCGCTATGGGTGTTTTTGACAGAAAGTTTTGCACGAAAATGGGTCCAAACATTTTCCGACCTGACCACTTTTCGGCATCCCGACATCACCCTGAACACGTTTCTGAACTCAAAACATACTTTCGTACCTGGAAAAACGTGTAATTGACCAAACTCTTACCGAACTTCATGAACTTCAAACTCTTCAACCAAGCTTCCCAACACTTGATGTTTGCTGCACAAATCTCAAGGCAACAATCACTACAAGACTCAAGAAAATGAAAACAAACTGGACAAACACTTACAAACCCTGGGTTGCCTCCCGTAAGAACTGAATTTCATGCCTACAGCTCGAAAGTGCCTCAAACTCTCAATTGTCTTCATAAATCAGTGAAGTCACAATGAAACTCACCGATTCCTTATCCATCTCGTGAATATCCTTCATTTCCAAATATGGCTTCAATCTATAGACATTCACCACTTGACTCACATGGTCATCAAAATCCTCAATCTCATATTGACCATTGTTTCCAACTCTCACAACCAAATACGGACCCATCCACTTACTTTTCAACTTACCCGGGAAGAGTTTCTTCCTCGTGTTGTATATTCAAACCTTTTGGCCAACTTCAAAATTTTTCAACCCGATATTAGCATCATGAACTTTCTTCATCTTTGCCTTGTAAGCGGATGCACAATCATATGCCTCGTCTCTCAACTCTTCAATTTCACACAAAGCTAACTTCCTTGCCTTACCTACATCATCATAATCCATGTTAACATGTTTCGTAGCCCAATATGCTCTTTGTGCAATCTCTACTGGTAAATGACAATTGGTCCATAGAGCATCTGCTAACTTGATTAACCAATCCTTACAGTCCGTCCGAACAGTTTTCTGTTAAATCTGTTTGATTTGCCTATTGGAAACCCAACTTTTCCACTTTTTTGTGGATGGTAAGGAGTTGCAATCCTATGATAAACACCATATCGTTTAAGCAGTTTTCTAAATTTAAATTTTTTGAAATGAGATCCCCCGTCACTTATGATGGTTCGGGGGACTCCAAATCTAGAAAATATGTTACTTTGCACAAAATTGCAAACGACTATGTGATCAATCATCCTAGTGGCTATCACCTCAACCCATTTAGACACATAGTCGACGGCTACTAGGATGTATAAATTACCGTGTGAATTCGGGAATGGGCCTATGAAATCGATCCCCCAAACATCAAAAATGTCAACTACTAGGATCGGGTTCAAGGGCATCTCATCTCTCTTAGAAATGCTCCCGAGTTGTTGACACTTTAAACAGTTTTTAGCGACTCGTGAGCGTCCTTAAACAATGATGGCCAAAAGAAGCCACGCGTAAGGACTTTTCTAGTAGTTTTCTGGCCACTAAAGTGACCCCCACACGCAGACGAATGTGCGTGTTCCAACATTGATTTGATATCCTCCTCGGGTATGCATCGTCTGGGTCATCCCAAATGTAATGTTTGGCTTGTGACATCAAATTCCTCTTCTTTCTCCTTGGCTAATGATCCGGTATATCACCTGAAACTTTAATATCAACAATATGAACAAACCAGGGATTTTGTGAGACTGCCAAAATGTGTTCATCCGGGAAGGACTCGTTAATGGGCCCTTCCTTGTCTCTATCTTCCACCATAATTCGGGACAAGTGATATGCAACAACATTTTCACTTCCTTTCTTGTCCCGAATCTTTAGATCAAATTCCTGCATTAACAAAACCCATTTATGAGTCTCGGTTTTGCATCCTTTTTGTCCATAAGGTACCTAACTGCAGAGTGGTCAGAATAAATAATTACTTTACTTTACCAAATATAAGACCTAAATTTATCTAGAGCATATACTACTGCTAGTTAATCTTTCTCGATTGTTGTGTAATTCAATTGAGCATCCGAGAGAATTTTACTCGCATAGTATATGGCAACGGGTTTCTTATTAACCCGTTGACCTAAAACAGCCCTGACCACATAGTCACTTGCATAACATATTATTTCAAAGGGTAAATTCCAATCAGGTGATTGCAAGATCGGGGCGGGCTTCAAATAATTTCAACTTCAAAATGTCAAAGGCTTTAGCACATTCATCCTTAAAGTCAAACGGGGCATCCTTAAGCAATAAATTACATAAGGGTTTGGTAATATCACTAAAACCCTTAATGAATCATCTATAAAACCCGGCATGCCCCAAAAATGATCTAATGCCCTTGACATTCGTGGGATGAGGTAGAGTACAAATAACTTGAACCTTAGCTCGGTCCACCTCAATCCCACGACTTGACACAGCATGGCCCAAAACAATCCCCTCTTGGACCATAAAATGTCTCTTCTCCCAACTAAGAACCAAGTTCATTTCAACACATCTTTTCAAAACTCTTTTGAGTTGATTTAAACATGCCATGAAAGATGTGCCAAAAATCGAAAAATCATCCATGAAAATTTCTAAAGACTCCCCCACCATATCGGAATAAATACTCATCATGCACCTATGAAAGGTGGTGGGGGCGTTACATAGCCCGAATGTCATTCCCTAAACGCAAATGTGCCATATGGCCACGTAAACGTAGTCTTCTCCTGATCCTCGGGATGAATAGCTATCTGGTTATACTCGGAATACTTGTCTAAAAAGCAATAAAATTTTTGACCAGATAGCTTTTCAACAGTTTGATCGATGAACAGAAGCGGAAAGTTATCTTTCGATGTTGCCGAGTTCAGTTTCCGATAATCAATAAAAATGCGCCACCTGGTTACCGGACGGGTGGCGACCTCGTTACCTGCGTCGTCCTTGACGAACTGAATGCCCGCTGTTTTCGGTATTGTCTGTGTCGGGCTTACCCACGTGCTGTCTGAGATAGCAAAAATAATCCCAGCATCCAACAATTTCAGCACTTCTTTCTTCACCACATCCTGCATATTCGGGTTAAACCTCCGCTGAGCATCATGTGCAGGTCTGACATCCGGATCTATTAAGATCTTATGCATCACAATTGAAGGGCTAATTCCCTTTAAATACGCTATCGTCCACCCGATTGCTTCCTTGTTTTCAACCAGTACCACCATCAAAGCATTTTCATGTTCAACAGATAAGTTAGAAGCTATAATAGCAGGCAAAGTTTCATTCTTACCAAGGAAAGCATATTTCAAATGCTTTGGGAGTTCTTTCAGCTCCACTTTTGTTGCCTCATACACTGACGGTTTCAGCCCGGTATTAACTTTCTCGAGAAGTGGTTCCACCTGAACTGACCATGGTGGACAGTCTCCTCGCATAGTTGCAATCTCCAGCTGTCTCTCTTCTTCTTCCAGCAACTCTTCTGTTCCCACCTGTACCTTTTAAATAAAAAACACGTCTCCTTTTTGTCATCCGTGCTAACGATAGACTTGTATAGCAGGATGCAATCGTCAATGACATCAGCCATAAAGCACTCGTCTTCGACAGGAGAATTATTTACATGTGTGAAAACATTAATCCTTAACTTACGGTTACCGAATGCCATGTCAAAGGTACCCTTTCTACAGTTAATGTTGGCATTTGCGGTGGCTAAAAATGGTCTACCGAGGATAACCGTAGGCTGTTTGGTCCTTTCACCCGAAACATAATTGAGGACCAAAAAGTCAATTGGAAAGTAAAAATATTCCACCTTGACGATAATGTCAGTTAGTATCCCCCGAGGAAGTTTCGGTGTCTGGTCAGCTAAGGCAACAGTGGTGGCGGCTGCCCGAAGCAGACCGAAGTCATACTGGTCGTATAGATTTTCCGGGAGAATACTGATACTAGCTCCAAGGTCTAGATGCGCCCGGGTCATTTTAAAATCACCTACTTAAATGGGTTTAATGGGCATTCCCAGATCTTGTAGCGTGGGTGAAAGAGCACCCGAAAGAATTGCACTCACATTATCAGTAAAATCAATCTGTTTGGGAATCTTATGACTCCTTTTCTGTGTGCACAACTTTTTCAAGTACTTTGCATAGGTGGGAATCGGTTTTATGGCATTTAAAAGGGGTATATTAATTTTAACTTGTTTAAACGTCTACCACATTTCTTCTTGTT
This sequence comes from Bidens hawaiensis, assembly GCF_021521415.1. NCBI lineage: Eukaryota > Viridiplantae > Streptophyta > Magnoliopsida > Asterales > Asteraceae > Bidens > Bidens hawaiensis. Next base: position 71,816 of record NW_027494767.1, read on the forward strand.
GTAGGCCCCTTTTTATCCCATCCTCGCCTTAGATGGCACAAACAAAGCATCGGGATAGGGGACGGTTTTCACCTTCTCCTTGTCCTTAGGGTTGTTGGTGTCATCTCTCGGGACTGGTTTATTAACATTAGTTTCACTTTTATTATATTTATTTAATTTAACCGGTTCCGGCTCGTCATCTGACGAGATTTTCATCAATTTCTTCTATCACCCCCTCAACCAATGGTGGTGGAACCCCACCCTTATTATCATACTTTTTCCCATTTCTTAAAATAATTACCTGGTTAACGTGATTTTTTGAACTCGAGTTGTAGTGGTTCGGGTTATTGTAGTGTCGCTCGGGAGGTAACCCGCATTCTTATGCAATCTTGCCATATCTCCTGCGAGCTGACCAATTTGCTTTGACATTGCCTCTAATGACTTATCCCGTAACTCGAACTATTTCTTCGTCTCAGCCTGATGGTCTATCATAATCTTTATCAATGCATCCAACTTTGAGTGCACCGACTCATCTGCATTACCCGAGGACCCCCTCTCCTGGTCCTGACTACCCGATGAATTTCCACCAGGGTTACCTTTTCTGTTGTACCTCCGATTCTGATTATACGAACCCTGCTGACCACCTTGACGGTAAATTCCCTACGATCTGTTCTGGTTTGATCCCTGAAAGTTCGGGTTTAACTGTGTAGACGCGTTCCCGTATCGAAAGTTTAGGTGATTCTTCAGGCCCTGGTGATAAGTGTTTGAATTAAACCCTTAGCCCTTAGAATCCCCGTAAGCATAATTAACCTCCTCGGGCTTATCTTCCTCATCATCATAAAACTTGGGAAATTTTCTGACTTATGCCCGTTCTCACCACATTCTTCACATACTGGGAATTTCACTCCAACTTTACCAACCTCTTTCTTCTTACCCTAATGATACCCGGCCAGTTCACGTTCCAACTCAGCAATTCTATCGGATTCACTCGTGACTGACTTTACTGACCTGGAAGAAGTATTGTGTCTTCGTTTTTCTGTTGCTACCTCTGCTTTAGAGTCTTCACACATGAATTCCAAAAAATCCCAATCATCTTCCTCGGGTTGGTTCAACAGTTGACCGTTACACGAGGCTTTCAAGTGTTTTCAGTTCTCGTATGTCAACCCATCCACAAAACACTTCACCAATTCCCACAATTCAATCAGGTGGTGTGGGCACTTTCTAATAATTTCTTTGTATCTGGTGAAGGCCTCGTGAAATAGTTCGCCCAATAACTATGAAAAGTGGCGAATTTCTATTTGGGCCTCGTTTGTATTCGACTGCGAATAATACTCGTTCAAGAACACCTGCTGCATCTCGGCCCAATTCTCAATATTGTGCATCGGTAGAGAATTAAACCAGTGTTTTGCTTTATCTTTTAGGGAAAACTGGAATAACCGCAACCGAACCTTATCCTGGTCAAATGTACCATCACCAATCGACCCGCAAATAGCCAAAAAATCAGCCAAATGAGAACACGGGTCTTCAAAAGCCATCCCGTGAAAATGTGGTACGATGTTAATATAAGATGGCCAGGACTTAAAAGTCTGCTATCCCAGCACTCGAACCTGTGGAACAATCAGGAATGCTTTGTCTGAAATTGCCGGTCTGAACTGACTGTTAACACCATGAACCAGTGCTACAAAATTCCTCCTTTGCCCCCCGGGATTCACCAAACCTCCTCTGTTCACCTGAATACCCCGACCTCTTTCAACTCGTTCAGCCCGATTAACTCTGTTTCGACCCATACCGTTCGTTCCCCCATTTCTGTAAACCGCATCACCTCGTATCTAATTACCGGTTCTTCCACTTCTTCATCCAAATTTTCATCACCCTCGTTCTCCAACTCAAAACCCACATTCGTTCTTCGCCAATTTACCTCTTCATTACCCTCAAAACCTTGACCCACATCATTTTCTTCTCCCTCTTCTTCATCTTCTGAATGATTACTAAGGCGATCATCATCAAGATTAATCCTCTGCGTCTAGGAGTGTTATTTGCTGCTGATGGTCTGGCCTGATCGACATCTTGGTTTCGGTTTCGTTTTCGGGTTCTATAAAAACGAGCGGAGTTATTCGGGTTGTTTTGCTGGTTGGTATTTAATGGTGGAAGTTGGTTATTTTCAGGTTGGAAATTGTTGTCTGGGTTAAAATCATTGTTTTCTGGGAGTTGGTTCAGGTCTTGGTTCAGGTTGTTATTTTGGTTCTAGTTTTGGTTCTGATTTTGGTTCTGGTGTTGACCCTCCATTTCTAAAGCTCTGTTCTGAACTCAGTGTTGCCGAGCTAATCTTTCAATTTCGGGCTCGAAAACAGTAGTGACTTTCTGCCCGAGTGTCGGGTGTGCATAAACCTATTACCTGCACAAACAACACACCCCACGTAAAATGGAAAAAATAAAATAAAAATTAAACTAAAAATTAAAAACTAAACTTAAAACTAAAATAAACACAAAAATTAAATAACACAAAAAACACTAAGCACACTAACTCCTCGGCAACATTTTGATGCTAGACTGTCGCTATATAGTTAAAAACAATTATTATCATTTCCTAATTACCTAAGCAAGCTAGGGTAAGTAGGGTGTCGAACACTAGGAGTATTTGGTTAATGTAATCATGTAACTAGTTTCTAATATTATGAAGTAATAAGTTTTAGTGTTTATCACACAAGCAAATAAATTGGTTTTAGTAATGATTAAACAATTTCAAAAATTCAAGCAATTAACAAAAGTGAATCATCCTGAGGTTCAAGAATGTAAGTTAACAGTTTCTCATTCAACCTAACCGATTAATTATCAAAGACTGATTAACGAGCTAACCTTAGGCACCAACAATCGCTAACACAAGGCATTGATTATCAAACGATCCCTGCTAGTGACTCAACTAAGGGTAATTGTATGCTTTGTTGTATTCAATCTAGTCAAATCAACCCTATGAACAACTACTATAGAAACTAGCAGACTAATCATTCTGATCGACGTAAACCTAAACCGATTGAATCCACAGCAATACTAAATATCGATACTCATAGATCAATCAACGAGAATTACAAATTGTATGTTCTTGGTTACACTAAAAACTAAATATAATACAGACTTTACATCCCAGGAATGAATCAGAGAGATTAGCCGAGCCTCGACACCATAGAATCTTCAATAGTGATGATATGGAACATGTACGTGGCCTCGGTATGATCCAGTATGGTAGAATCGCCTCCTTCTGTGGTCCATCGCGTATCGCTATGGAACATAAAGTCAACATTCACTTAACTCCCATCGCAAAACGCGTTCGGTCTTCATGTCTGCCCATCGCGTATCGTGATGGGCCTTGTCACCGGCAGAATTCTTTATTATTTTTTCTCTTTTTGCGTGCTGGACGTCCCGAGTCTTCATCATGTGCCTCAATAGGTCCAAATTAGTTCCTTTAAAATCCATGACCTGAAATCAATAAACACGTATGAAGTATCGAAGTTCCCACAATAAAAAGTTAAAACTAGTAAATAAATGAACTTAAATATATACAAATTAACCAACCATCATTAGCCTCCACCATAAAAAAACACACTTAATACAAACACTCTATACACTATTCTAATCAATGATCCAAGACCAACCGAAGGTAAGAAATCATTTATCTTAGTTGGCCCAACACTTTAGAACCCGACATCGCAGCCCCAAGATGTCGAATGAGTCGTTTGAATCTAGATCTAGCTTTATTCAGGTGTTTAATCAACAAAAAACGAGCTTAAGGGTCACCTTAGCTCAGTTCTGGACACCTCCGAAGCTACCTGGGTCATAAACGATCAAACTCCGGTCAACCATGGTGGTTAACGGCGGCTGACGGCGCCAGAATCGAAGAAAAACCTTAAAAATGCGAAGTAGAAAGTAGAACATAATATATAAGGCATATAAGTATATACGCCGTATAAGTACGACTAGTGTATATGTATGTATGCAACGTATATGTACATGTAACGTGTATGTATGATTAGTGTATATGTAAATGAAACGTATATATATATGTAGCGTATATGTATACATAACGTGTATGTATATGTAGCGCATATGTATAAGTAATGTATATGAATATGCATCTTATATGTATATGTAGCATATATAAATATGCGCCGTATATGTATGAATGTCCTATATGTATGAATTATATGCTAGAACAACTTATACGTTGGAAATCACTTACACGCCTAAAACTTATACGGGCCTGAGTGATTTTCCAAATAAACGAAAGATATACAGCGGTAACGTACGTAAACTGTAACATTTGTTATATTCGGATTAACTTGTATTTGTATTGTATCAAAAACCTGACCCGTTTTGATCGTTCGGATCCATCGTTATTATTGAAATATTGGTTTTTATGTTTGTTTATGTCACACAAGTGTCGGATTAAGAAAACATCTTTTTCGGTGCGTTAAAACACTTTTTTATGACCAAAAACGACTTAAAACGAACTTCGAGGGCCTAAATCGTCAATTATCAAAAGCTAGAACAACCCCCCCTAGGGGCGCCGCACCGCGCAATCACCCCCTTCTTTTGAGATCGTGCAGCGCCTAACCTGACCTGCAGACCAGCTCGTTTATTCTTGTTATTTTGTGCTTTGTGTGACCTTTTAAACATACTCATTTGCATGCAAACCTTAAAAGCAACCTTAATACCAAAGCTTTACTCTTTCCCTATTTAAACAAGGCCAACACACTCATTTTGGTTGTTCTTCTCCAAACTCTCTCTCAATCTAAGCTTCAAGTGTTCATCTTCAACCTCTTGTTAGTTTGATTACTTAAGGTCAAACTAAAGCTAACCTTGTTTTAACTAATTATGTTGCAACATATATATAATATACACCCCTTGTTTTCTTTGGCTTTCACTTCTCCGGCCACGGTTGGTTGAAGTGTTGTGCTACAAGGCAAGGCTACATGGAGGACTATTATAGTTCTTGATATATACCTTAACTTATGTTTTAACTTATGCTTTAATTTTTGCAAGTTTACTATTGTTGTTTAGTTTCTAATTACTTTTAGTTTCCAAATCATTTTTTAATAGTTCAATGGTATTGGGTATGTGGCTACCATTTTTGGTTTCATCCCGAGTCAAGAACCGAACCAAAACCGAACTTTGGTTTAATACTTTATTTTTAACATATTGTATGAAAGATTTGAGTATTATTATTTTTAAGTTTCTTTTAAAGATTTCTATGGTATTGGATATGTGGCCACCATTTTCGGTTTCATTTCGAGTCAAGAGCCGTACCAAAACCGAACTCTTGTTTAAATACTTTATATTTAAAACGATTTATATGTTACAAGTATGAATTGTGTATTATAATTTCTAAGTTCATTTTAATAAGTTCTATGGTATTGGGTATGTGGCAACCGTCCTCGGTTTTATTCCGAGTCAAGGACCGAACCAAGACCGAACTAAACCGAGTTCATTCGTTTAAGACACACTAGTGTGTTTTGAGCCACCGAATCTCATATTTTCTCTAAAACTATTTTATAAACTAATTGTAAATTATTTTCTCAAAACATTTGGCATGTTGGATCTAACTTGATCTTATAACAAGTTTGGACCGATAAAACCAAACACTCGCTTAACCGGCTTCGAGGTTCTTCTTAATAGAACTACACACTTGGTTAAGCTTCTTTTGATTTCATTGAGTTATCTCATAACATTTTGGAATCTCGGCTTCGAGCTTGATCAATTATCAAGACTCGAACCGACAAATCCGAACACTCGTAAAGTCTCGTTTTGGTATCTATTTAACTTTGCAATATTACAATTATACCCAAATATTTACTTAACAAAGGTTAAGTAAAAACTAATAAATAGAATACCGAGACCCGACTTCGAGTAAACTTACTTTTCAAAAATCATTACTTTAATTCCTTATGTGTTTACATTTGACCATCAAACTTTAATTATATATTTTACTTGTCAAGTTATTTTACTTTAAAGCTTTTAAAACCATATACTAACTCAAAACCTTTTCTAATCTAGGTCTTTCTCAGTGAACTTACCCATCCCGCGTTTTATCGCAAACTATCCTTCAAGTTACTTATTTTATGTGAGTACATTTCATCCCCCGTTTTCACTTTTATACTTTGGGGGTAACATACATACTTATCCAAAACAAGAACGATTTATAATACTCTATCTTCAAACCACAAACCCCAGGGTGTATGATACTTAGAATACTTGCTCCATTGTGTGTTATATGTTTCATATGCTTTACGTGCACGAGTGTTTATTTTTATGTTGTTGTGGAACGCAATAAGTATGATCATACGCACCCCTAACTACTTAGCCTTGTGCAAATAGCATAGGGCATCATTATCCGAGTATGTCGGTTGCTACCGATTAGAAAGGATCCTCATTTACATATGTTTATATACCACAATTGATGCTTTTAGTTATAGTCTCATATACGTTTGTGGATTTCGCTAATATTATATAAACTTAAAACCATGAAATTGCTCACCAACATATGTGTTGACAAATATTATTTTATGATTTGTTACAGGTTTGATTATTACTTGATTTAGAGTTTGAAGATGCCATTCTATTTGATACCGTTAGGTTATTAGAAGAAAGAACAATATTTATTTCTTATGTTTGATGTTATTTTGTATGAACAAGTTGTGTTATTTGGTTGATTGAATGAAATGAATGAGTTGTTTAAATATTGTCACTTTAATAGTGTCTTGTGTTCATGGGCAATTCGTTGCACCCCGGCATGTTCCGTCGCCTTTGGTCGGGGTGTGACATAAACGATAGATATGGACTTATATAATATATGAGCTAAGAATATGTAAATATTTAATAAGGAAAGGTAACGTTTAAAACGGGAAATGACCTAGAAATATGATATAACTTGGAGTAGTTAAGTGATGCTTGTTAATTTTTACACAGTTAGCCGTGCACAACTCAAGAAGGGCATTACTGTAAATTCGGAAAGGAATCTTTTAAATGTGAGTTTCTAGCCTCATTTCCTTGTTATGTTTTCGGGGTTGTGTGGATACTCGATATGATTTGTTCATTCACTTATCTTCAGTGGTAAGTGTATGATATGTGTATGATGTGTGAATGATATGAGATATGTGATCGTTTTATGTATAATGTTTGAATGATATACAAATGTTATAGAAGAGACTAAAAGTATGTACGAAAATATATTTAATTATATATATATATAAACGAATAAATATAAACGAAAGAAAGAAAGAAAGAAAGAAGGTATAGACTTATGTATGTATGAAAGAAAGATAAACGGGTTAAGTAAGTAATACGTATCTTTGTATACGAATGAGTAAGTATGTAAATGTATTGTATGTTGCTTGATTATCTAGAACTCACTCGGCGTAGTTGACTTTTAGTATGCACGCAGGTAAATATATTAAAGCAGCTGGCTTGAGGGAGACACATGGCATGATCTGAAGAGGCTGGCATCCGAAGAAGAATTGTCATGATGTTTTAATACTATGTTTTATGTTATGTTTAAAGATAATATTTGAATGTTTTGTATATAATTGTTGACTTTTATTATTCCGCAAAAAGTTTTTAATTAACTCTGATATTTAGAACTGTGTTTATGAGTAAATCCAACGCCAATGTAGGGCAATATATTGTTTTTTTTCACAATATATAATAACATTTTTATAGATCATGGTCTTTTATATGAAAAATACTTTTCTTAATAAATTGTTTATATAAAAAATACATATTGGTAGAAATTGAACTAGGAATGACAATGTAATGGATATTAGCATACTTGATTGTGCAAATGCATCCAATTTCCAGCCATATACTCTTTGGGTACTTGGTTGCTAATTGCCTAGATCACATGTATACTTGCGGGCATTGGACATATGTATACTCATTTATAATATTACATTTACGACTGAGTTGATGTTGTAGGTGTTGTACCATGTGTTCAGTTTTTTGTACCTTCTATTTCCCATAAATTGTTTTTCCTACACACTTTTTACTCAAACCTACATTCCCCTGGATCCTCTTCATATCTTTCTAGGTTTAAGGTATCTTTTGACCTCTTTCAAAGTCGTGTGTCCTTTTTTTGCTATTCACATTGGTTTTGTTTTGTAGGAGATGGAGGCCGGAAGTAGGTCTATCGTCTAACATTTTGGTAGGTATGTTGTGTCTCATATCTCTCTCTTTTTATTGTGTCATATTCAAGTTGTTCAACGATATGTTTTGTGGTTGTTGCTCTATCATTCTGTTTTTTATTGTTTTTGCATATTTCTTTTCCCCCTGCTCTATCATTTTGGTTTTGTTTTGTTTGTGTTTGGACGATTGTTAGTCATTTGGTGTTTAGTGTGAAATTGAGGTTAAATGGTAATTGTGTTTGTCATACATGTTTGGAGTATTTTCTTTCGAAATGTTTTTTGTTGTTTGACATGCACACCAAGTGTTTGATGAAATGCTTGAGATAAATAAGTTGGACCAAATAAGCCGTTTTTGGAAGTTACTAATGATGTTTTTTGTTGTTTCACATGCACGCCAAGTGTTTTATGAAATGCTTGAGATGGTTAATGTTAACCCGCATCTTTCTGTTGACAACCAAATTGTGTGGTATAATGGTTGTTTTTGGGCTTCGGATTTTGCATGTCGGATTGTTCATGTGTTTTGGGTTGGAAATAGTTGCATCATAACCAGCCTGTTTAAAGTTCAGATTTTACATGTCGGGTTGTTCATGTTTTTTGGGTGGGAAATAGTTACATCATAACTAGCTCGTTTAAAGTTCGGGTTCAGAAAAATTAGCATCAAAATATGTTTGTTATATTGCTTCTGTTTGTTCAAAAAATAAATTAATACATTTATACAAAGTAAAGCATCAGTTACTGTACTTAGTTCATATGTAATGATTATGATTTTGTACACATCCAACTATATGTCACATGAGAAGATACCTGCACACTTATTTGTTTCGTTTGCTGGCAAGATACTTATTTGATAATGCTGATCTCAACTATTTTTTTTTTCATCTTACAAGTTTTTACTCATATTTGGTGTTTTGCATGTCGTGTTTCGGATGCTGATGGTTTTCTCTTTGTGATCCGCTGATGCACTGCTTTCTCTTTGTTTCATGCAACAGTTTCCGTGTGTTGTTGCTCTCCCTGGTTGTAGCAGAAGAGGATTCACCACATTGTCACCTAAGATTTGTCTTTTGTCACCATTCTCTACAAGTCACCAACAGCATATTATATTTTGACTTCGTAGATCAAATAAACATCACATTCAACTAATAACATAAACTATATAGCAATGACCATACGCATAGTCGTAGTATAATTTCCACACACAATAACATCACATTCAACTAATAACATAAACTATATAGCAAAGATCATACGCATAGTCATAGTAGTTTCCACACACAACTTTTGATCACTTAAACATATACCAATCACAAATTGCTAAATCACACACTTTGGTCAAACTATGTAATTTCTCTTTCCTTGCATGCTCTTTTATACATAAATGAGAAACATACGTGTCCTTGATATAAAAGAAGGACAAAAGGCAGGGATCATCACTGTTTGTGTACTAAAAAAATGGATATCAAAGAGAAATCGTCCAGAGGGGTTCTACTTATTCGTTGACCGCCATGTAAGTTAACCCTATTTGTTCGTTTAGTAATAATGTCACAAATAAATTAAACATAACTAAAAATAATGCCGTCTATTATGTTGGTGCAGGGTGATGGAATAGACGTTGTCGCTGATGTAAATCACAAATCGCACTTCGAATCATTGATCAAAGTTCAATCATGCTACAACATCACTGAGTATGTCACAATCCCATCAAGAAGGTTAATGTCAGTCACTTCACACAGCGCTTCAATACAAATAGGACTCAAGGCTGAATTCGAATTCATATTTGATGAGACCATTCCAAAGTCCTACTACAGTTCGTAAGCCATGAGGTACTACAACAATGTCTTAGATCATGGGATATACTCACCGGTAAGCATCAACACAACAAAAAAAACATAAAAGGTATCTCATACCAACTCTAACAGTTTCACAACAAATTGCAGATTACATTGGTCGTGTCATCAGCAACAACCTAGCAGACATAAAGAGCAAAAAAACGATCGTCAGAAAGATGAAAATAAAAGACATCAAGTATACATCAATAATAACTCAAAGCATTATTCATAGGACTAACACCAGGATATTTAAGTAAATTCATTATGATGTCAAACAACAACAACGATGTTCTGATAACCTTATGGTCTGACAAGAAAGACCTGATTGACGACACAACAACTTTTGGGGATGTAATTGCAATCACATCAGCAAGAGTGACAGAATATGACGATACGAACTAACATTAAGAAAAAAAGGTGACATCAATATATCGTAAAAATTAAAAATCGATTTTGATTGTATGCAAACAAGGATGAAATAGTTGGAGTCAACCCACCTAACAACCTTCCTTGCCAACCCAACAGGCCCCTTCTTCCAGCAACACGTTGACAGGTAACCTACAAAACTTCATTTTCAAACAAATAACATCTATGCCTTCATGTCCGCACTTACGGAGTTGATATAAAAAACAGGTTACTACGACTACCACTTGGCCCACAAGACAATGAAGACACAAGACCAATAACAATCCATGAATTATTGCAGGAAATACCTCAACAGAACCCGGTAAGAAAGCACAACACAAAAATATCTAAATAACATGTATCTAATGTTGGCGTTAGAGCACCGACCTATTCTTCTGATCACATGACACCACATGACATTTCTGCAGCATCAAAGAAAGAAATATACCTACAAGGCCAGAATATTTGAGGTCGAGACTCACCGAAATTGGTACTTTGCACAATGCTCAGAATGCACAAACATACTACAACTACAACATAATAGGAAACCATCATTCGCATACGCTAACCACAAGATTGTCACTCCAAACATTCAGTAAGTATCAAAACCAACTCACCTTATCAAATAAATTAACCCAGCTAAATATTAACTATATCACAGGTACTTCCTAAACGCACGAATCACTGATGACACAGATACAACCAAAGTCGTAATCTACAACGAAACAATGATGGAGTTCCTGAAAATCGAATGCCAGGTGATGGTGTTGGACATGGAATATTATGACCAAAAGATTCTACCACCACCAATCTCTGCAATGATAGGGGTGATGATGGACTTTACCTTGACAGTAAGGCCAAATAAGTCGGTTACCGTCAGCAACATTTCAAAGACACCCACTAACGCACCTCAATCAAGTTCATCTTCCGCAACAAGCCTGCCACCGACTACACCAGATCCCAAATCCAATAGACCAATCCAAGAAACACCAGGTACCGACATAACTTAATTTCCATACATAATTATGTCATCAGTTTGAGATAAATAATAATTTAGTCACACACTCATATCACACACCACTACAATGTTTCAACACTTAACTATGTGAAGCCCATTTTGTTCAAAACCCATACGAAAACAATTAAATGATGCATTTACATCTTTGTATCAAGGCTTAGAAATAGATGCGAGCAATGACTAAGTTGCTCTTTTAAGGTGTCATGATTGTTATTTGTTTTATGACTCAATTAGTTTCATGAAAGTTGGTAAGTTATAATGGATTAAGGACATAGACATAATAATATATTATGTTATACTTGATGATAATCTCTATATTAACTTTATTTAAACACCAGCAACGAAAATGGAAGGCGTCGGTCATTCAACAATTGTTTTTTATATAATCTTTAAGACAACAATAATGTATAATTGAGTACGTCTTGGTTTTCTTTAAAGATGGGAATATATTTCTTTCAAAAAATTTGTTTCCTGTGGTAAACTTTGTCATAATTTGTCATTTTTACACTTCTCACACCAGTAGGATACACCATTCGTTTGAAAAATTAACGTTCCCAAACCCGAAACTGACATTAATTAAGTTTTGTTTAAAACATATAAATTAAAAAAAATATGCCACCCATACCTGGTCAACATATAGATGTAACTAACCTATCTAATAAATGATATGCAGGTGAAAAGAAGCAAAAGATGCAACGAACAAAATGGGGCACTAGCATTTTTGGGAATGACAATGTTCTTGGCAAAATAACGCCATAATTTTTTTGTAGAAAACCCTTGCATCTACTATGCATAGTTAGGCAAGTAGTAGTTTTGTTTCTAAATTGTAAAAAAAAAAAGCCCAAATAGACCATAAACTGCGAACTCGGTGTAAACATGTAGTGTTAAAATCTTTTGTAGGTTGTCTAGCAAGAATCATCATCTATGACTCAAATATATTGTCTTAACAAGAATCATCATGTTTGGGAATGATAATGTATGCTGCTATAGATAATGTTCGCAGCCCAACAAGAAATTGGTTGCGCAACTAAGCCGCAACGCGACGGGTTGAGCCAACTAGTTAGTGTTAAAAGTATCCATTGAGTTTAACAAGTAAAATAGAGTTTAACAAGTAAACTTATATTTTGTATAATTTTCTTAACTAAGAAAGTTAAAAATATAAAACTTAAATGTTAATGGATTTATAGATTACATATTTATTAAGGATATAAAAAAATAAAGATAAATGAATTTTTACATTCTCATCTTCTTGTAGTCTGCTAATAATAATACCTATTTTTTCTCATTGGACTAAGTTTTTTTCAAATTCAAATTGATATTTTAAAGTTTTTTTTATTAACAATAGAATATATTTGAAGATATCTTATAAGTGTTTGATGATTCTATTGTATATTATATCTATATTTAGTTTGTATTTGAGGTTCATTAACCGACTTAACTCATATATAAAGGGGTTTGATGTAGTCATTCTAAATTATAATATTTGAAATTGTGAGGAGGATATGAATATGCTAACTTATTTTGAAACGATGCTCTAAATGATTGATTGTTGTTAATTAGAAGTTTAAACATTGCATCGTTTCGTCATTTGATGCACAAAATTATCTGAGACGAGATTATTGTCGGCCAACTATGAAAAGTTAGGAGTATTAAAATAAAATTTGTGAGATTAATTTACGAATATATTTCAAATCACCATATCAAATATCACAGTTTACGAATTAGTGATTAGTAGTATGGTGTTTGTTTCTTCATATTGAGGTTGTGTATTTAAATTTTCGCAAGTGCAAGATTAGAAGTATTTAGAAGTGTAATACTACATTTTTATAAAGAAAATATTATTAAAATTATGGGTAACAAAAGTGCATTTTCTTTGTGAAAGCAGGCCTGGGTACTTTACATGTTAAAAACCACTTTAATCTTTTTGTGGTTATCCTTCACTTGCCAAATTCCCGCATTCTTGTTTGAACAAATGTCCACAAATTTTCTCCAAATATAGAAGTTGACCCACAAAATTATAGCTAAAAAGACGCGTTAACTGTCACATGTCCATTCAAGAACATCAAAAGAATCAAACCTGTCTTTTTAATTCTTGTAAATATTGCATCTTTATTTATTTTGTTTATTGAGATGGAAGAACACAGTGATTCTCAAATGAAGATTGAAAAAGGAGATTATGGTTATGTCCTTGAAGATGTTCCTCACATGACTGATTATCTTCCTAACCTCATTGTAATCTTTATTTATTTATTTATTTATTATGCATCATTGACTTATTAAAAATGCCCCAATTTGCTATTTGAATTTCAAAATACTTTTTAACATAGCAAACACGAACGGGTGCATGTTCGGTTCATTTAACTTTTATCGGACACAAACACGAGCATATAGTTTTTTTCATGTTCATACATTAAGAAAATGTTCTTTCATTTAAAACCTGAACGAACACAAACTGACGTAAACAACCATAATTGAACAAGCATTAACGAAACCGAACAAAATAATTTGACCAAACATAAAACACTCTAGTGGATGATCACGGTAATTTTATTTTATTACTTCAATAACCTAGTAAGTGTGCGTGTATAATAAAAACGAGCCACTTTTATTTTTATATCAAAATAGACATAGGTACTAATGTATATTTTAATATATAAACGAACAAACGTAACCGAACTTCCTGCCAAACAGCTCATGATTCGTTAACATGCTTAGGTTTATGTTTACATGGATCCACATGCTTCTTTTGTTGGTAAAAGGGTATTTTAGATATATTTCAAGAATAATGAAATACATATTACATTGCAATTTTCATGGAAAATATATTTTGACCTGAGTGTTCTACAGATATCATGTTGATTGTGGATCTTTTTTATGAATTTTAGTGAAATGTTTGTTCAAGGTCATGAATGACAAACACAATGTAACAAACAAATTGTTGGTGGTGTTATGATTTCCTTGCAGCAAACTGTTATATGTTTTTTTTTTTAATTTCTGCAGACATATCCCAATCCAATGCGATTCAATCCTGCATATTCGGTTGTAAAGTGAGTATACGCATGCCAAATATATTTCAGCATGCTTATAATCTTCTTTATTAACTATATCCCTACCCAATTTCAGGCAGTATTTTGTTGACTGTGATGATACTGTGCCAGAAAAGGTAGATTAATCTTCTTAAAACACATGTATAATCAATCAAATCCAAGAGAAGAAGTAATATTTTATATCTTGTTGTAGGTTGTTGTCCACAAGAATGATCCGAGAGGAGTGCATTTTCGACGAGCTGGGCCCCGCCAAAACGTATGAAGTCATATTGTAACCTCTATCAGAAGGAACATAAAACAAGAGTCTTTTAATGTTGCAGGTTTATTTTTCACCAGATGAGGTGCACGCTTGTGTTGTAACATGCGGTGGTTTGTGCCCCGGCTTAAATACTGTGATTCGGGAGATCGTGTGCGCCCTTTATCACATGTATGGTGTGACCAAAGTTCTTGGAATTGATGTAAGTCTTTGTTTATTGGCTTTGTAATTATACTACAGTATATAATAAGCACAGTATTCTCTTAACAACCTTGATGGTGCATATTTATTTTAATAGGGAGGATATAGAGGTTTCTACTCAAAAAATACCATTACACTGACACCAAAATTCGTGAACGATATCCATAAACGTGGTGGTACGATTCTTGGTTCTTCTCGAGGAGGTCATGACAAGTCAAAGATAGTTGACAGCATTCAAGACCGCGGTATTAACCAGGTATTTGAAGCATATAATACTGCAAGATTATGCTAAATCATGCATCCTTATTAACTTCTTTATTCTATTATGATTCCTATGAATTACTGATTTATTTGTTTGATTGCATAAGGTTTATATCATTGGAGGTGATGGAACTCAAAAAGGCGCGGCTGTAATTTTTGAAGTATGTTGTATTATAACTGTCAAGTCCTGTTTTCTTTGTGTGTAATTACAAGACAAACATCCTCATTTAGTTTTATTATATATATATATATATATATATGTAGGAAATTAAACGACGGGGCATAAAAGCTATCGTGGCAGGAATTCCAAAGACAATCGACAATGACATTGCGGTATTTCCATTCGGATTATGCACATTTTCCTATAGTACTGTATTAGACAGTAACATACTTTCTAGTGAAATATAAATGCATGATTGGTACACGATATGTATTCCAAATATTATTGTAACAGGTGATTGATAAGTCCTTCGGTTTTGATACTGCTGTCGAAGAGGCTCAACGTGCAATTAATGCTGCACACGTTGAGGCCGAGAGTGCAGAAAACGGCGTAGGGGTAGTCAAGCTAATGGGACGTTACAGTGGTGAGCTTTACTCCAACTGATATAGAAGTCAACGGGACTGGTTTTGACTTTTGACCCGGCCCGTTTTAATACGTGCAATCTCAAAATGATATTCCAGGGTTCATTGCAATGTATGCAACTCTTGCGAGCCGTGATGTGGATCTATGTTTGATACCAGAATCACCTTTCTTTCTAGAAGGTGAAGGTGGGCTTCTAGAATATGTAGAGAAACGACTCAAAGAAAACGGACACATGGTTATTGTTGTAGCTGAGGGAGCGGGTCAAGAGCTTGTTGCACATAGCCACTCAACAACAGCAAAAGATGCTTCAGGGAATGTACAACTTAAAGATGTTGGCATGTGGCTTCAACATAATATTAAGGTATTAATTATGACATAATATTAAGGTATTAAAAAATAATATGACTAGTATCCAAGTTAAGATTTTGAGCTTAATATTTGTTTCTGTGAATCTTGAAATGCAGGCTCATTTTGCAAACAAGGGTCACATGCCAATTACTCTTAAGTACATTGGTAACTTACACTTATCTTATCAAGAGTTCAACGCTAATAATAATAATGTTGTTTTTAACAAGAACAAAGTAATCATGCAGATCCTACTTACATGATCCGTGCTGTTCCAAGTAATGCGTCGGACAATATCTACTGTACCCTCCTTGCTCAAAGCTGCGTTCATGGAGCCATGGCGGGCTTCACGGGCTTTATTAGTGGGCTCGTGCATGGCCGGCAGACTTATATCCCATTCAGTGTAAGTTTATTAACCATCTATTGTAGCTGATTAATAACAGCATAAAGTGATGGTGTTTGTTGACATGCAGCGCATAGTGGATCATCATAACAAGGTTGTGATAACTGATAGGATGTGGGCAAGGGTACTTGCGTCCACAAATCAACCTAGCTTTTTGAGACCAAAAGAACTGATGGAGTTTCAAAACTCGGAAGAAGAAGCTTCAACTCAGCTGTTGGAATCGTCAAACAGCAGCAGCAGTTCAGGTAAAAAATGAGCTGGACTTTGACATGCTCGAGTGCCTTGTTAATCTGATTGACCATCTTAACGGTTGGGTCAATGTAGGAACCAGTTTTGAATGCACCAGTCTGTTTAGATGCTTAACCTGCAGCTAGTGACTGGTATATCATATGATGGCTATGTGGGTCTATCTATAATAAATGTGTATGGACATAGTACAATTGTACTTGCCTTTTATTCTTCTACTTTAATTCAAACGACCAACTGTTTCTAACCTCAAGTGTAATTAATGTTACAGGAATTTAAAAAGTTATTATGCTATTAGCAACTACAAATGATTTCTAAGATCTAATACAACAAACTAACTAATTTGATCAGAGTAATCATATACATGTTGATGCAATAACGTTTTCAGGTGGAAAGAGGACCATCGCCGAAAACTTGTCGAAGATGAGCATCACCAACAACAAATAAAAAAAAGTTCTTGTCGGGGCATTGAGTTTTGATTTCACGTTTTGTGTTCATTTAGGCTCATAATATGATGGCCAGCGCGTTTCAGTATCGTATTTGGTGGTTGAAAAAACAAACTGTAACACTAAAGTAGCAAAGCAAAAATTAAATAAACTAAAAATGTTGTTTGTGTTGTAGCCTGCATTTTCAAGTATTTCTTGAAAGTGAGTAGGAAAACATGTGTTTTTGACACATTTCACCTTGATCATCTTGAAAGATTACATTAACGCAACATTTTACAATGAGTTCTTTCAATACCCCGTAAGTCAACAACTCAACCCTAGTCCTTCAGTCACAGGATAGAAATGATAACCTTATTACCAGCTCACTATTGGTATCCGTTCATTTCCGGATAACGACAATTTCTCATATGCAAGAATCCCTGTTAGTAATCTTGCACTGGGAAGTGGCCTAATTAATATGTGAAGTTGACTTGCCGCTTCAATCTATCTCAAACATTCTCAATAGATCCTTTATTCCTAAAATATTGGCGGTCCTTTTGCGTTTCTTTTATTGGCAATCTTGAAAGTTTGGGATGTTTTGTAATAATACAAATTACAATGTTTGAAGAACTATGATGTTCCTGCAGCTAGCCTTCCTTTATGTAAACAAACAACTTATCTTCTTTATTTGATTGATTTTTATATCAAAATGAAGATTCCGGCTACGATATGCTTCTGTTAATCCATATAAGGGGTTTGTAAACTTACATACCTCATTAAGATTATTTGGATTTCCAAAACTATAGAAATTGTTTTGATATCCATTTGCCGTATCCCATTGTCACACTTAAAATCAATTTCTTAAGTTTGAGTAAAGCATTTCGCTATATGCTTCCGGATTTCATTAGGAAAACCTATTTTGCTAATTTGCTATTACAACATGGTTGTTGGGAGGAAGATCAACCAAGACTACACATTATTATGTAATGAAACAATTTCTTCATATTAACAACGTACATCCATTAACAAAAAAAAAATTACATTTACATTTGCATTTTGTACACATTCTCTCTACATTAAGTATATAAGCTAAATCGAACAAACAGCCTAATAAACTTGTATTCCTATTTTACATTTGGCATTTCGTTATATACACTTACTATCGTAGTGATTTTACTATTAGTAAATCTTTGTTAATGAGAAATGGTTTTATTTCTACATAGAAAATCAAACCATTGTTTTTTTCTTTTTAGTTTATCAAGTTAGTATAAATAGAAAATGCTGTTTCAAAAATCAAGTTGGAGAAAATGCTTTTATTACATTGGATTCTTAAACAAATTTCTTTTTAATCCTTATTTTAAAATGTACTTCGTTTTGAACATAATCTCTTGATACATCGAACTTTCTAACCTTGTAAAGCCTAGTAATGTCTTGAATAAAAAAAATCATTAAAAAAAGTCTTGCAAATATAATAAGAAGTGTTTACATAGAAAACTCTATGCATGCTCAGAACTTATGCACTTTTCATGTTGTATCTGATCTCAGTTATCTGTTACTTGTATGCCATATTAAGCTGTCTATACCAGATGTTGAACTCAAATCACATTCTCTTTATACGCCTTAGGACCCAAAAGGTTGCATCAGTGCGTATTAACGGAACTGAGATAATCATTTTTTTCTAACCAGTCCGTATTAACGAAATTGAAATTTATGCATCCTAGTATTTATTATCCATAATTCTACAAATGTGACAAACTTATTCTAGACTGAGGAGTGCTAGCCTACATTGGCTTTGTACATTAAACCCATACCAACCTAAAACAGATTCAACTAGAGTTTTGTATTTACAAACGAATTCCCAATGAGTTTCAAGTGTAGTCACTCACTAATGTACCCACATGGCCACATTTTAACACATGAAACGAACCACCATCACAACCGTTCACATGAGGCAAACCACTACAACTCGTTTAACACTGTCATGTAATTAATAAACCAATTAAAAATCTACTAAACCCTGCACATTTTACTAGTATTTTGAATACAACTATGTTATAATATGTAATATAAAAATCCCTAAGAAAACAAGCTAACAAATATAAGAAACTACCCTAAGTTTATTGATATAAAAAAACCCATAAACTTGAAGCAATACCCTTTTAGCCTACTAGAATGAATACCCAAAAAATATAGTTTCGGAAAAGAAAAATAAATAAACAAATACCTACAACTATGTTGATTGCCAAAACTTGTCAATATCACCGCTATATAACGACCGATCTTGAATTTCTAAGTTTGCAATATGCCAATTTATGAAGATCGACTGGATGCATTTACATAAAACTAATGCAACTGGAAATATCCACCACTCGCTTTCCTCCCTGCACCAACAAACTAATATTATCAATTGATGGTTGGTATTTTTAAACAGATTATAGAAACGATAAAATGTTCTCACATGGTCCAAGGTTGGAGTTCTGAAGGCGTTTTACTAGCCTGACTGGTGTAATGAGCATAACCGCATATAAAAGCAACCACCTGCAATAACAAACAAAAGGTTAACCACACATGCAACTAATTAACTATCGATGTTTAAATCATCATGTTTATAATGTTTGACCATGGCTTACCACGTTGACTAAAGATGTTACGTTCCAGAGAGCGTATATACGAGCCAGCCCGGCGGATCGCCTGGGACCTTGACTAAACAGAGCATTGATGCCAGCAGGAAAAGGAAGCAATATCCCGAGTGGCAAAATGAATAGCACCAAGAACACGTGTGCTAAAGAAAATGAATATAACTGGAGCAATGTAAGTAAAACGAGACTAAAGTCGCCTAGTAGTAGCATTGAGATCACCAAACCAACAAGATCCTGCAACCGTTTGATAAAATTTGTTCAGATGCTTTATCATGTAAATATATGTGTTAGAATATTATAGCAGATGGAGGAAGTACATGTTACCTGGTGGCCAACAGGTTTGGTGTTATGGAAAATAAACGAAAGCGGATATGATATTATTTGACGGTTTTCTTTCAGTGATTGTAAACTGTCAATATCTAATACTCTAGCATAACTCTTTTGTGGCATGCAATCATTGATATCCCTTTGCGATTGATATGAAGCCTTATCGTCGCTTGAATCTTCTTGAATGGTGTTATAATTATTACTGTTGAAGAAATAGAAAACGGTAAGAATATTGGAAGCAAGTATATCTGATGTGGATTACTAGATTGATGTTATATTTTATCTCCAAGTACGTGCATGAATCCAAAATAAGCGACCCATAACCGAAACGACTGAATCCAACCAAAAATCAACGGTTTGGTTTTATGTTCTTTCCAAAAGCCAAATTTGCAGTTTGGTTTTAGTTTTACATGTACCAAAAGCCAAATCGACTTTAATAATTGAACCAAACCCATAAAATCAGAAAACACCAAAGTTTATTGTTAAATTTATGGATAATAGGTCTTTTAAACGTTAAGTAAATTATAAAAAACTAATAAATGGTGTAGCCCAAAGATTTTTGAATTAACCGTGCAATGATAAATTAGCTATAAAATAACACAACTGCAAGCCCAAAATTTCAAACCCAAATTCATTAATTTGGGCCCACTTTTTTCAACACCATAATTTCAAACCAAATGGCAAAACCGAAAAATATTGAAACCAAAACCAAACGCTCTCCAAAACTGACCGGTGCACACATCCATCTCTAATGGTCGAACTGGTAAATTGAAGGAAAAGGCCAGCAAAAAAGGAGATTGGCAGTCAAATGGGTTGAATGGGTCGAAAGTCGCCAATGTGCAATTTAATGCAAAACGCTTTGCAAATCATTTGATTCAAAAGTTAGATCATTATTTAAATTATATAAAATTTACATTTTATGAATAAAAAATAACAAATTTTGGAAGAATAAACAGCGTTTTGGGTCAACCAAACTCATTTTGACTCGTGATTATTTCATCAATTATCCAACCCGCCTGATCAGCCAGTTTTGTCACCTTTAAAAGTAACACCAAGATATAGCAATACGAACAGAGATTAATAACTAAAGTAGAAAGTTTCGACCTAGGCAGTTGTCCCGTTGGCTCAACCCTTACAGAAGACACCACAATTCCATATTGATGATTGTTCCCACTAGTAGCTTGAAACAATGCCAGATCAACCCGTACACCATGAATCTTTAATGTGGGATTAGCATACGTTTCAATCCAGGTGACAATTGCAGAAAACATTGACCTAAGTTGACCTCTACGAACCAACCGCAACTGTGCATTTAAACCCGCTACAAAATGATACCACGTGGTAGGAGGAACACACTGAAAATAAACAACAAAATTGATCATCATTTAACAGATAAACAATTTCAAAAATCATGAGTAAACCATACTCACCTGATTCATAAGAGTTGTAATAACATTGTCACTGTTAAGTGAAAAAGGAGCCATGTAACTACCATCACCTCCAAACAAAAGAGATAATGGGAACCTTTGTTGAAGACGAGGCGGAAGATCGCTTCTTTTTTCATCACCACCAAGAAAGAAGTCCACATAAGCGAGCATTAAATCAGACGTTGCAGCCACCTATAACATTACACAACCATAACTTAAATCATTATAACAATACTTGATGATTTTATCTAGAATAGTCAAACTCCATCGCGCAATGCGGCGGGAATTTAATTTCAATCGGCATAGGTTCGGTTCATTACCGTACTGGAACTTAGTATAGCAACCGAAAGAAAAAATCCAAAGGAATATAGTTGTGATATGCATGAAAGAATATCGACACAAATTTATTACATCGATCGAAAACCATAAAAATGAATAAAGTCATGATAAGCCCCAAAGGATACCAACACGTGTTTTACATTGATCGAAAACCATAATAGTGAATACCGGTACTGATGCTGGTATGTGTTTGGTTCGTCACCAAAGTCATACCAGATTAAACATACCTGCGTATTTAGCTTTTTATAACAATAAAAAGAAAAAAATAAAAACTGTGTCGCTAAACATCTAAGTAAGAAATTTTTGTGGTCAAATTACTAAAAATGAAAACTATATTAATTGGAAAAAATTCAAAAAAACCTTTTTGGCCAAACTTCACCAATATAGATGTATAATAAATTAATATAGATACATAATAAAATATTAAAAAGGAGTAACCTTTAGGCCTTCATAAAGAGCACGTGACCGACAAGAACGCAAACACGCATGGTCATATTCAGACCGAACAAACTCGCGTAGTCTTTGCAACTTCAATTTTTGCCTCCATTGTAGCCATGACCATGCAAGAGGATACGCGAGGAAAAAAAGAATGTTGTGTATTGATCCCTCCCACCATTGATAAGTTGCTAACGCGTTAATTTCTTCCACAAATCGATTAAATGCGCCCTCATACCAGCAACCTTAACCAATTAATCTAATACTCCTTTAACATGTTTAAAGACATAGCATGATAACAATGATTAAGAATTTACACAATATCTATGACTTGTTCAGGAGGCGTGTGAGGATGATGCCACGGTTCTCTGAACGTATTATGCCCCATAAAATACATTCTATGCACGTGACCTTGTGAGTCCTCAACTCGGTTTGTTTCTAAAACCTGCAACAAACACAATTAAAAAGTTAGGAAAAAATTGCACAAATGGTCCATGTGGTTTAACTATATTGAAAATTTGGTCCCCAAATTTAAAAAGTTGCAAACTTAGTCCAAACATCGATGAGAGGGTTGCACATTTAGTCTGCCGCATGTGAGAGTAATTGTCACTTTTCAAACTTGGAACCACTTAAAAAGACAATGACCCTCACATGACATCACTTTTCCATTTGAATTAACTGGAATTAACAGTGGAGACTAAATGTGCAACCTCTCACAAAAGTATGAACTAACTTTGCAAATTTTAAAAAATATGGGGACCAAATTTGCAATATGGTCAAACCAGGACCTTTTGTGCAACATTATTAAATTTTAAATAAGTGAAAAACCTCGTTGAGAGACTCCAAGAATGGAAAAGAGTGATCTATTTGAGAGCCCTGTGTTGGGGCAGACCCGGTAGACTCGTCAAACCCTACAAACTTCATCCTTGCAACACTAAGCACCAATGCTAACAAAATAAGAAGGCCCAATAAAAGAAGCCCAAATAACCATGGGCCGCCAAAAGTGTCCATTAATTCTTCAAGTGCAGTGTAACAATGTGGCATGTGATATTTGTCTGAAATGCATTTGTAGGGACATGGAGTTTCAGCAGTACCGCCTAACAGGAGATCAAGGTTGTATATTAGAACCAAACAATTCATAAGGTTAAAATAACAAAACAATAAATATTTTATCAGCTGGTAACTCAATACCTCGTACTTTAATATAGAATGCACGATGAGGAAGCTCATTGGCTGGACACTCAAAACATAGTTCCTTGTCCGATCCTGTTACATTTTTGAATGTGCCAACAGGGCATTCCTGTACAAAAATTAAAACCCATAAAAACAATATATGCACCTTTTAACTTAATAGATAATTACAGCTAAGGTAACCACCATCAGAACCAAATATGTAATTTCAAAATACTACACTTCATGCAAATCTTTGTTTTGTCACATGTATGTGAGTTTTCTATTTAAAATTCTATTATTGATCATCTTGACATAAAATATATATAATCTTATAGAAACTAACTAATATAATAAAAGAAAACTAACAAAAAAAATATCATTTTAAAGCATAAGGTTAACATACCTCACAAAATGTGCCATAAAGCCCCTTTGGACAACATTTACCGGTCACCGTTCCAACTTCACCAGCACCTTCTACATTTCCACCCAACCCTCCCCTATATTAATAATTTGATATAATTAGAAAATACATTTATAAGACCAAAAACCATCATATTTTACTTAACATTTGCCTCCATTGTTGCCTATCATTTGCCAGAAAATAAGAAGAAAAATTATCATAACGAACCAAGTTGATATGTTTCCTTTGACAAAAGCAACGGGTAGATACACATCCCCAGTTGATATGTGTGACCAATGAAAATGGATTCTTCCACCACCACCACCACCGCTCCCGTTTTGACTTCCATGACCACCATCACTCGAAAGAAATCCAGTCTCACCAACAGTCAAAGCATTCAAGAACACAAGAATTGACCCACCTGACCCACCCCCACCCCCACCCCCAGTATCTTGGAACCAACCATGATGTTTTTTGACAGTATGACCTCCTCCATCAGCTCCTAATGAACCATCAACAGACAAAGTTGACAATGGATGATCCAAGGAACCAATCACTGCGAAACATAAATCCAACATGCAAATCTTATTATTTTATTAACAAACATGGATACTTTGACATAACAATAAAATATACACTTGCCTAGAACACCACCACCAGCAGATAAGCCAGAGACGTCATCAGTCCCACCTCCACTACCCAGCCAACAAGGCAAACTGGCATCTCCATAAGGAAACCCGCCCTCAATGCAAGTCCCGTTATAACCATACCCGCCACTACCACCATAACCTCCACCACTGCCAACACCAGCACTCAACACATTTCCCTTGCCTAAACCTCCAATGCAACCTGTCAACACACACCAATATACATTTATACAAATTTCAACGCCATTTAACTAAAGATGGCAATTCTATAAGATTTCAGTGAGTACCCATATTTGTGGTGCTAATTCTCCCGGTAGGGTCAACCTTAACACTCCTTGCCCTATGAAAGTTCACAACAGACCCTTTTATAAGACCTTGAACCAGTATATCTTCAACACGACATATCTGAAAGTTGAAATTAAATATAAATATGAATATATTTACAAACTAAAGAAAGATACATCTAACTTTTATAAAGATTTTTATTAATTAATTACCTGAAGAGTAAAAGATAATGAAGCATTCACATTGCAGTCATCAGGTGGATTCGGTAGTTCGACTGGGCATTGTTGAGATTCACAATTCAGTTTCGGCACCCTAAAGTTATAAAAATAATACTCTTTAGTAAAACATGCAGACACACACACACACACATAGCGAGATGTTCTTTACAGAAGACTAAAGTAATGCGAGAAGTAAAAGAAGAAGCTCAAATCGTTTATTTTTTTCAATCAACAGTTAAAATTTTCAAACTTCAACTTCTTACATACAAATGTTATGTTGCATACATAAGAAAACCATTAAACATCTTTGATATATGTTTTTTTCACTTAAAACGCTTCCCAACACGTGTAGGCATATATGCAGGTTATGCGTAGGAAATATACCTACATACGCATGATACGCAAAATGCGACTTTTGTTTATGTATTAATTACAATGTTAAAATAAATGAATAAACGTTGCATTTTAACCTTTTTTTGTATATTAATAAAAATCTAAAGCTGACAAAACGAAGAATCATTTTCTTCTTTCTCTTCTCGCGCTAAAACATCTTCTCGTTTGATCCCCCCCCCCCCCCAAAAAAAAAAACCCAATATATGCATATGTATACACACATACATATACAAGCATCTAGGAGTAAGTTACAATTACAGAACAAAAACACACTTACACAGTATTAGCTGTCATGTTCTCTAAGGGCCCACGTAAAACAGATCCAGG
This sequence comes from Bidens hawaiensis, assembly GCF_021521415.1. Taxonomy (NCBI): domain Eukaryota; kingdom Viridiplantae; phylum Streptophyta; class Magnoliopsida; order Asterales; family Asteraceae; genus Bidens; species Bidens hawaiensis. The sequence goes on from NW_027494767.1 coordinate 97,592, forward strand.
ACCAACCTTTTACCAAGAAATAGTGAAAGTATTAGTTATTTTTGCAAAACGAGAGTCAACAGTCCATAAGATCAAAGATTCATAAAGAGTGCAAACAACTCATTTACATGCAACTTACATTGACACCATAAAACAGGGACAAAACAAGACGTTGCGCTTCAATTTGGTCACCTGGCCCCAACAGGTTTAATAGACCTTGCCCATGAACACCAAGATTAGCATTTGAGCGTATGGAAGAAGATTCCTGAGATAACAAAAAGGTATGTCGGGAAACAAAATCAAATTATAAAAACATTAACTCGTACAATTATTGTGAGAACCTTGAGAACAATAAGATTGCTAGCCTCGAGAAACGAATTCTGCACGTTCATGTCACCCTCGACATCAATAAGCAATTGTGAGTTCCACATCAAGAACATTTTTACAGTCATGCGCAGAGCACCATAAACCTGTAATACCAGATTTTAGTGTCAAACAGGAGTTGATACAGTAAAAGACACGATATTTATTCTAGTAACTAAAAAAAATTATTTCACACAAGATGTTTTTTTGTAGTGTGGGCTATGTTCAAAAGTTCATTGCATCAAAATTAACTATTTCTAAAGTTCGGAAAAATTTGATAACTAGTAAAAGACAAATAAAGCAAAAAATCGATATTTTTTTAATTAACACATGTATTTTTGTCTATACATCATCCAAAAGCTCTGTTTTTAATACCCTCAACACTGATATATAAATGACACAAACTAGTTTAAATAAAAAGTTAACTGGAACCAAGAGTCAGCTTGATTCACAATTCATGAAATCAAAGAACTTTTGGAAGCGTGTGCAGTAACTATGAATAGAACAAAAGAGCACATAATAATAGATATCAACAAAAAACAAAATTTTATTATAATACCAAATGCAGAGAATTATTAAAATAGATTTTTTTTTTATGTTTTTCCAGAGTTATACATTGTGCAACTAACACTGTACTACAGTACTACTGAATAAATGCTTGCCTTGATCACAGAATCACTCATCAGCAGTTCTGCCAATAGCTCAAATTCTGACAAAGCATAATGTGATAATCCAAAGCTCAAGGCTCCTCCATCAAGAACACTAATTTGCCCTTGAACCTAAATAAAACATCATAATAAATAACTAAACACAATCTCAGACAAAAAAGAAAAACCAAAAATCAAATTTTAGCTGACCTGGACACGACTCCAAAGCAAAGGAACAGAAACATGGGCGAAGTTTTGAATAAAAATATTTGTCATAAGTGGCTGATACGAGACCTCCATAAGAACCGTGTCTGTGTCGGTTGACCTGTTGAAATTGTCAACTGTAAGACTCCTGGTTACAGCATCATAAAATGTTCCTGCAGCACCCGCATTTGATGGACATCCGACACTATTACCACCTGTAAAATACAAATGTAAACTACATAACTTAATTCCTTAAATGTTTAAAAATATACTAGAGGGTTGCCCGCGCGATGCAGGGGGAAACACAGACCTTAGTAATCATCTAATAGATTTATGAGTGCTTATTGTTTATTTGAAATCATGAAACCGTTTGTTGGTATATTTGGATTAATCATTCTTATTTTAAACTCAAATTGTTATCAAAGTACAAACCAAATCGTTGATAATGATTCGGTTTGGTTAGTTTCAATTTTCAGCGTTTCGGTTTCAGTTTTCGACAACAAACTACAATTACTAATGATTTGGCTCATGGTTTAATTCAAAACGATCAAAATTGGACCACAAAAAATGTCATTTTTATAACTTAAACAAACTATGGCAATACCATACTCAAATTAAAGAGAATGAAACGCTCATTTTTATAGTGCAATTCTTTTAAAAAAATATTATCGTACGAAAAAACTATGACCGTTTGAAAATCATGGGGGAAGTTGGGTTAAAAGTGAAATTAAAAAGAGTAAATAAGCAAAAGATAAGAGGTTAAACTTGTAATTGTTCTCTAAATTTACAAAAACTTGAATAAAGTTGAAAGACTAAGATTGTAACTAACATAGAGAAAGATATAAAACACATGATATTTAAGTGTTTAATTACCACTTTGTCCCTCTTTATAGTTTTACCATGTGCTTAATCAATTGTAAATCCCTTAAAATCTACCGTCTTAATTTGCCTTTGTTTGGTGTATTATATATATTATAGATATAAATATGCATATTTGCAAAAAGAATGTAACAATTCTACCATGCACAAAGATTCTTGGTTCTTCATGCCTGCTATATATGTCCGTAGCAACTCTTCCTCCACCACCACCACCAAAACCATCACCTCCGCAAGCACTTATAATTCCATTTCCAGTCCTGCACTTATAAATAACATCATGTTTGGTCCTTCAACTTGATTACAAGGTTTAGTGCATAGTTATCAAATGCGATAAGCGCTCGAAAGCGTTGAGGCTGGGTCTAGCGCCCAGGCAATAAGCGCAAAAAAAGCGCCCGATTTTTTAAAAAAAGCGCACATTTAAAAAACAAATAATTTAACTTAAATAGAACATCTTATGAAGAACAAATACAATCATTCTTCAAATAGTTTATAAAAACAACCAAAAACCAAAATCCAAAATTCAAAACATGTAGTACCAAGTACATCATAATAATTAGAAAAACGAAAAACCAAAACATAGAAAAAGTGCATAGTAAAGAAAGAAAGTGCTGAAACAATATTAAAGTTATATAAGATTATAAGAAACAAAGAACAAAAAGTGCATAGTAAAGAAAGAAATCCGAAAATAGGGAAATAAGAACAAAATTAACCTGTAATTCTTAGTTCTTGATGATTTTGTGTGATATAATATTTTGATTATGGAACCCCTTAAATAGTGGAATGTTAGGGGACTCCTAGAGAATAGAAACAAATTATTAAAGAGAATTTAATACACATGGGAGGTTTGGGAAAATAAGACTGCGCATTTAATATATGTTGCATGCTAGTCGCACTTAATGCGCCTGGCGCTTTAAATGCGCTTAAGCGCAAAAAGCGCCCGCTTTTAATAACTATGGTTTAGTGTCCAACAAAATGAAGTGGAAACTAACTAGGCAACTTCCCTTATTGACCAGATATTGTGATGTTATATAATAAATTACACATGCAAATATGTCATCAAGACTTTTAGATATTTGTTAAAGATACTTGCATATATGCATCACAATTTAGGTAATTAATTAAAAGTGTACAAAAATAACTAGAACTAATATTCAAAATCTGGAACACAGCATCCATTCAAAGAATATAACATCACAATGTTACCAAATTGATTGTGTTGAGTGCACCAAATAAACTTCAATAAATAGTATGCCATCAAGATTTTTAGGTATTTAGTTAAAAAACACTTGCACATGACTGAAATTTATTTACCTGCAACAGATCTTTAGAACTTTGCTTGTAGAGTTCTATATGTCTACATTTTTTTAAGCTGTTAGTAAAACTATTGACTAAAACTAATTTAGTGCATCTAAAACAATCAATTTGGTAACATTGTCATTGTGATGCTATATTCTTTGAATGGATGGTATATTCTAGATTTTGAACATCAGTTCCAGTTAAATAAATGTGTCCTTACTATTTAGTTACCTTTATAGTGTTGTATAGCAAGTACTTTAATTAAATAGCTAAAAATCTTGATGACATACTATTGATTGAAATTTATTTGGTGCATCTAAAACAATCAATTGGTAACTATCATTGTGATGCAATATTCTTTGATGGATGCTATTTTCTAGATTTGAATATCACCATAACTGGAACTTATCTTAAAAATCTAGAACATAACATCCGTTCAAATGATATAGCATCACAATGAGTTAATGGCATCAAGACTTTTAGGTATTTAGTAAAAAATACTTGCATATATGCGTCACTATTTAGGTAACTAAATAATAAGGACAAATTTCACTGGAACTAATCTTCAAAATCTAGAACATAGCATCCATTCACAAAATATAGCATCCCAATGACAATATTACCAAATTGATTGTTTTAGATGCACCAAATTAATTCTAGTCAATAGTTTTACTAAAAGCTTAATAAATGTAGATTATAGAACTCTAAGCAAAGTCCCAAAGATTTGTTTCTACAAGCAAACTAGGCACTCTATAATGTTTGGGAAATAAATAACAAGAATCATATATGTAACCACAAACTAGGTATAAGAAATTACATTTTTTAACCCTTGAGATAGATGCTGCCACCAGAACCACCGCCACCCTGCGTCCCACCATCACCTCCTTCCGCCAACAGAGTACCATTCATCTCAATATGACTCCTAACCACAACCTTTATCCTCCCGCCACCACCTCCGCCATAATCCACATCCTTACTAGTAGTCCCGCCTTTACTCCCATAGCTCCACGGCTTCTGCAAAGTGGACCACGAGTACGCATCACCGCCCCACACATCCTCCGGAAGCTTCTTATTACTCAACAAACATGCAGCTCCTCCCTCACCATACCCACCACCCGCTCCATCAAGCCAGTGGGGGATGCCACTAGTCTGCTCCAGAGGATCACCGCCTAAACCAGTAGTGTTCACAAGAGACCCCTCCCCAAAACTCGCGTTCGCAGCATCGAGGTAAAAAGAACCGACCACAATCCGCGCGTTCTCACCTAAACTAAAGTCCCCTGACACATTCACCCCGATTTCACACCCCGAAATAACCAAACAGGTGACGGTCACATTAGGAAGGATATAAAAATTCCCCTTGCCAGCTATATACATATTCTCACACGTGGTATCCAGCGTCCCGACGCCGCCGAGTCCATCCTCACACGTCGTCGACGGCGGCGAGTAATCATGATAGAACAAATCACCACCGTAAACATCTAAACCTAATCCACGGCTGAAGAAAACAGTGGCCAATAGGAACGCAAATCGTACGATTGTTATCAAACACGTACAGCTCGCCATTGCTGAATCGTTCAGTCATTACATCAATTGCATCGTTAATAAGATGATCAAGAGTTAGGGTTTTGAAAACCCTAGAGAATGAATAATATGTGTGTTTGTTTTTGGTAAGCGAAAATGTGGTTAAATTTTGAAGGAAGCTAAGTTAGTTTTTGACAGAGTGACAAGTGCTAGAGTCTGGAGTGTGATGCTCTGTGGGGTTGTATGATGGGCATGAGAACGTGTACGGTGGTGTGGAGAAGGTGTTTTAGGATCTGGGAGATGAAGTCAAACGAGCAACCAACCACTCTTCTCCAGAATTCCAAGGGGTGACGATTGTCACGTGATTTGCATGTGGATGGCCATAAATAGAATTTTAATTAGTATAGGTTGACTATGTTTTAATGTTTAATCTTATTTAATTACATATTTACGTGTGCTATAGCTATAGAACAATAAATATACAATCTAATCACAACTTTTAAAATATTTCAGTCTACAATTCTAGTCTTAACTATGTACAGATATTTATGGTAAAGGCAAAGACTCGAACCATCAAACTCACAAATAGATACACAATATGCTACACACCTTGATTATACTATGTCAAAGGTCATTTATGTAGAATATGATAATAAGTTGTTTTGTTTCCAACTCTAGTTAGGATTTGTTGGAAGCTGACAAGAATAAAAGTTATCCGACTTGTAATCTTCAATATGAATAGTAAGTTGAGCTTTATTCAGCTCAAGTTTGCTCATAGACTGATTAGTTGTCTTGTTTGAATTTGAATGAATTTGTATGATTTTTAACAGTGGTAAAGTTTGGGCAAGAACGACGGGGAGGAACGAACTCAAAATGTAATTTTTTTTTAAAATTCATAAAGGAGGGGGGCGCACTCAAAATTTTGGTCAAAAATGGGTAAATTTATACTACTTATAAAACTTTTCGAGCAAATAAAATGTTAAATTATACTACTACGCGAAATAACTGGTGGAGCTCACTATGTTTCAACCCTAAGTTTTAAACAAATATTAAATTAGCAAGTTGACACCAATTTTAAATTATTATTATGTTAAGGTAAATTTTTGTTAATGAGTTTAGCTAAGAATCTGGCTTAACACTTATCCTCATCTAAGTAGTTAAGACACCCAAATGCTTCATATAAAAATGTTGAAGTATCATATGTGATTAAAAATAAGGATATTCCAACTTAAGCCATGAGGCTTTTACACATATATCGTTTCCCTCTAAAAGTAATCTTTAAATCAGGACTGATAAGACATCCTGATTTACAAGCTTCTTTTTAGAGATGTGCGAGACACACCCCATGATTTCATACTCTAGGAATGCTAGTTTTGTCTTGGGTCAAAGGGATATTTTGGCTAGTTTTTTATCAAGCAATTAATGTTAATTACATCTCGGGGTTGAAGAAGGTGTAGTTAGGTGGGAATTGTATATCGAGTTACTTAGGTTACACTTTAGCCGATTGGCATGCAGCAGGGGGCACGTGGGGTGGAAACTTCAAAGGTGGTTAGGTATAGAAATATCAAATGTGATTTCCATTTTGGGCAGAAAATACGGTTTCCATATTATTTGGAATTATGGTATAAAAAACGTTTTCTACCTTCATGTCTTTTGAATTGTTTTTGTATAATAATGATTTTTTAATATCCACAAAATTTAAAGTTCAAACTTTCAAATAGCTTAGAATCACAATAAACATGCAACTTGAAAAATACGAATTACTCTTAATACAAATTTAAAGTTCAAACTTCAAATAATAGTCTAATAAATATACCAAACCAAAAAATACCACTAAAAACATGTTTTTATTCGGATTAAACCAATATCCGAATAATCCGAACAATCCGAATTTTTTAAAGTTCCATATCCGAATCCGATCCAAAGTCGAATTAGTTATTCGGATATTAGATTGATCCGATCCGGATATCCGAATAAGAATTCGGATCGGTTTATTTGAGTTTGGGTTCAGATTTTGGTTTTTTCGGATTTCGTATTCCTTGAGCACCCTTATCAGCTGGAACAAACCCAACTCCAAATAAATTAGAAAGTGAAGTAGGTTCACTGAGACACGACCCAACGGTAATTGGCCTAAAATTTTGTTCTTCCACAACAGGTATCTTGCTTCTCCCCAAGTTATGTTAACATAAGGCATGCGCCATTGGCAAACTATGCACACCCTATGTATCTTCAACCTTCGCGGCACCAGTCTAAAGTACCACAGTTTATTCGTCAACATCTAATTCGATATTTTGAATATTTTACGTACTTTATTCGTTTGGCGTGCCAGCACCATTTGTCGCTTGAACTAGATCGGAGAACATTGAATCTAATATGGCTTCCCCGTAGTCGGAATCTTCAGAGTAGTACTCCTCGACCGAAATTTCTTTCAAGTTGTTCTGGCCTGAGATCGACGAATCCTCTTTGAACACAGGTGCCCATTCCTCTTGATCATTCGTGACCCACGCCTAAAAACATGATCCTTTCCATTTTACCTCAAAGTTCTGATTAATAAAACTGAGATGACCCACCAAAACGCAGGCTCTAGCATACGATATGTTCTTATCTTCGTCCGAGCAACCGTACGACCACAACGTCTACCAATCTTTTCAAGGACACAACTGAACAATGTTTGATCCCTAATTAAACTCAATCGAGACTCCAAACATCTTAATCCAGACTATTCGATGTCGTTGAACGAATGTATTATCCCACCATCTCGCCCAAGCAAACAGTTTAGACCAGCAATCCTTGTAGTTCATTAGGAAGTCATCACCTTCAACTTTGTTTTGAAATTGAACTAGTACATCAGGACCTCCGATGTATCTAGTTTTACAGTTGAAAAGCCCATCCATGTTCATCATAGATAAAATGTTCAAGAGAGTGCCAACATTCTTCACTTCTGCCACCATAGAAAACTATAACCAATCTGGTTGTTTAGGGGAGACAGAATCCGGAATGCAAATGATGTTGTCTGAGACCTCCTTTACTCTGAATTCAGTCCGCCTCTTGCAACATCCACAAAGGATATCCCATTGGTGCTTGGAGTTTTGTTGACGGATAAGAAAGTCATCTTGTAGTATGAGAAATGAGTGTGAATTTTTAACCCAACATCCATTTCGTTCCTTATATCAAACTTAGAAATATTAGCCACCAGTTCCCTATCACCAAGATACACCCCGTTGAGTTGTTCAAATGCCTGACGATCTTTTAAGTTTAAAAATCTGGCAAAGGCAAAAATTTCTCCATGGATGTTCTTCTTAGACATCCACAATCTTGCCTAAATTTTGCAGCTTGAATCAGATTCGTTTCAACGAGTAACTAGTCGAAGGAATATTGGTGATGTGTGATTTACTCCTCAACATCCTCTGGTGGTAGTCTTAACATCCTCCTGTAGTTTGACATGACCCACTGTTGCTATAACGGGTTAGCTAACAATAAAAGTATGGTGGTTCAAGAGTATGTGCCTAACCAGAGCTTCCTAACCTGCTAAGAATCAAAGAAAACATAACCGATTAGTCTCACCGTATGAGGGGGCCTCATACGATCAACCTCCGACGTGAGAATCAATGTATGATACAATAAAGATATTGTAGGAGTATGAAGATATAGTAGAGAGAAAATAGAGTGGATTGGAATGAATATACATTTGGCTAAAGTGTTTCTTTTATAGTGATGTACATAAAATTATACATCTTTTTAGCATCAAATAATCTCTAAAAACTGCAACTTCTATCAAATAATATAGCTCAGAATGCTACTTATCACATTAAAAAGCAATTTTAGGTAAACCCAAGCCTTAAACGAAGTAACAAGTGAAAAGACGAAGAAAAACAACAGAAAACCCAAGAAAACCATCAAACACGCCCCCGTGCTCCACGAAACACGCCCCATGCTTCTGAACACAAGAAAAGACAAAAATCTACAAGAAAACACAAATACTGGATATAGAAGCACGTGGTCGTGCTTTAGCAACCATGGGGCCGTGGTCACCTTTCAGAAAAGACAAAAATAATTAGCACATGTCACTAAAAAGCACGGGACTGTGCCTCAGAGAGCACGCCCCCGTGGTGAGTCATCATGTACGATCTGACATAACATTTAATGAAACTGGACACTTGGAGACGGGGGTGTGCCTCTAGAAGCACGGGGTCGTGCCTATTTCCTTAGACTGCCTATAAATAGAGAAGAATGTTGCATTAATCAAGTGTGCTAGAAGTAAATCTCTACACGGGTTTCTCTTATAAAAACACTCACATTACACTCATATTGAAGATCGTGTGAAGAGTTTGAAGGCTTGGAGGTTACCATTGTTATCCAACATCATCATTATTCATCATCACCATTAAGAAGGAAGATTCATCCACATTTGGTTAGATTGTTCTAGTTTAATCATGTGTTTGTTATCATCATCTCTTTTAATGTCCATAACAATGCACATTATGAGCTAAACTTCATTTACCATCTAAAATCTATGAAGAAGCTTTGTTTTACTTGATGATTATGTGAAACATGTGGTTTAGTTTGGTAAAGTACATGGTTATTTTGCAATTATCCATTGATGAAGAATGTTTTATCACTTTAACTCAATACATCAAGGTTGATGACTAAAAATCATTCATGTTCACTCATGTTCTTGGTGACTAGAAATGGTAAAAAGAATACTTTGATAACTTATTTAAGATAAAACATGGATCCTTATGTTGTACTTAGAAATGATGAGATATAAGTTATGATCTATTTCTCTAGTTTTGGTAATTCTAAAATAACATTGTTAACACGATTGCTTAGGTTATCATGCTAGTTAAAGAAATCATATGTTAATGGAATGTGTAATTATAACCTAATCTAATCAACCAAGGGAGGTTCTGTGAGTTAACTACAACCACTCGAAGTTGTTAGGATTGGTATTTGAGAAATCGAAGTCAATCATAATCATTATACTTTACCAAACTGCTTCTCTACTTAATTGACATTCTCGTGGAAACATGATATTAAGCATATGATGGACTTGAAAATACGCATGCTACTTTCTTTTATGTCATAAAATATGTTTGTTTTGGTCAAAAAGTAACAACTAACTTTTGATCAAATTAGTGCGTGAGGCTAGGTGCTAAATGGTAAAAAGATCGGACACAAAGATATGATCACGAGGGAAAAAACCCTTGATTATAATAGTCTTCGTTTCGATCAAGAGTTTACAACTTAATCCTTAGTCGAATTTGCTTCGGTTAAGGATTATGAACGTAACTTTTGGTCGAATTAACGCTTGATTATTATGATCGCCAGCACAAAAAACCCCCGGACGGTGAAAACTATCACCGTCAAGTTTATTAATATCGAAAACAAGTGGTTACAAGGGTTGGAGCTAATTGAATATCGAAAGCTAAGTATTACAATGATTTCTAATAGCTAAGTCGTGAAAGAGTGTGTGTCTCCTATCAATATTATCAGCTCAATTTATAATAGAAAATTACAACTGTTATTCCGATTATTCTGGAAACCCTAGACTACTTCTTCAATGAGCCGTTAGTATCCACGTTGTTAGTTGACGAAGTCCAAGCTATATTCCGTTGCAATCCACGTTCTTATAAACATATTTGACACGTGCTCTTATCTGCAAAACAGTTAGATAATATAGGACAATTGAATTAGTCAACGTACCTTCCTCAGAATAACCGATTGAGTCAATGTGCCTAAGTTAAGCTCAATTCCGAGGATAAAAATCCACACCCAACAATGTTCACTTAGAAATAAGGGACTATTCTATCATATATTATTAGGACATGTTTATCACACGTTTATTTAATAATCATCAAGGAAAAATGGAGTGGATTCTTGATCTTAGATGATAACCTTCATAATTGAATTACTCATTTAGAATTTCTCTTCTTGTCACCTATATATTATATATAAGTATTTATATTTTATAAAAAAGTTTGAAAATCAATCCAAAATAAAACTCTCCGATTACATTAAAACGAAGATTCATTATTAGAAACATTTGTATTCACGGATCGATACTTGGTTCTTACCAATACTATTCTACATGTACGATATGTACACTTGCCTATTTTGTGTGTATTTAGTCTTAGTAGAAATCACTTTTATAAATTTAAAACGCGATCTTGTGCAAAAGCTAAAAATCCCATCCACTATAATAATACTAGCACACCGCACGCATGCATCAAAGTTTTTGGCGTCGTTTCCGGAGACACGGTACGTCTCTAAGAACGATCCAAGTTTTAATTTAATCATTGTTTATAATTGTACAAATTTTTAGCTTTTATTTTATTTTCTTTTTACTAACTATTATATTAGAATTAAATTTTTTTAGGCTAGCCTAACCTTTACTTTAACTAACTTATTCCTTAGTGTAGTTTTAAAAATAGCTTAGCCTAACCTTTAGTTTAACTTCAATCAACCCTAAGCTTAGATAGTTTAAATTTGATTTAACCCCATGTATGTCCTCTCCATTCGGACCTGAGCTTGTTTCTCCAATTTTTGAACCCGAACGACTCTTTCGTCGACGAGCACGTAAACGGACTGCAGAAACCGCTGAAACAATCAAAGACGAGTCAGTAGACGCCACCACATAAGGAGAAAATCAAACAGGAGAAATGATGGAAGCACAAAATAATGAACCAAACATGAGTCAGTATGCCAAGCCAACTCTCGAAGGCTACGGCACTGGAATGGCTCCACCCGATATCATCGAACATTTCGAAATCAAATCAAGCACCATTCATATGGTGAAAAATTCAGTTCAATTTCATGGTGTCCTTGACGAAGACCTTCTTTCTCATATATCTGGATTGTTACGAATCTGCGGAACCTTTAAAATTCAAAACTGTTCATAAGATCAGATCAAACTCAAACTCTTTCCTTTCTCTCTAAGGGGTCAAGCCTTAGAATGGATAGAATCCCTTCCTTCTGGTTCCATAACCAATTGGGATCAGATGGTTGAACAGTTTCTCCTCAAATACTTTCCACCTGATAAAACTGCCAAATACCGAGCCAGCATTACCGGATTACGGACTGATGATGATGAGTCGTTACACGCAGCATGGGAGAGATACAAAAGTCTTGTGAGAATATGCCCACACCATGGACTGAGCGTTTGGTAGAAAGTACAAATTTTCTTTGACACGCAATCCAATCAAAACAAACAGGCCATCAACCAAGTCGTCGGTGGAAACCTGAGATCCAAATCACCTAACAAAGCATTTGAAATCATGAAGAAGGCAACAAGAAGAGTTTCGCTTATAACCCACCAAGATCTACATCAACACATAAAGGAATGCACCACGTTGATTCCAACACTCTTGTCACCGCACAGCTTGAAGCCCTTTCTAAAAAATTCAAACAACTTCAATCCGAACTATCAAAAACTAAGATCACCTGTGACACTTATGGAGGAACTCATAAGACAAGTGACTGCAAACAAGTCATTATGATCATGGAAGAAATTGACTTCATCACCCGTCAAAACAACGCTTTCAGCAACAACTACAATCCAGGTTGGAGAAACCACCCGAATTTCAGTTGGAAGGACGGAGGTAACACTCAAACTCTACCCGGATTCGAAAATAGGCCTGATGTGCTAGAAACAGTCAATTAAATATTAACTAAACTAAACAAGTAATAAAAACTAGACTTAAGACTCAACTACACAAAACACCAGCAAGTGAACCGGTCAATTGTACTAAAGCTAAGTAAGTCCGGAATATCGAACCCACAAGACTCTATAAATTACGTTAATTAACTAATTAGACTCGACTTACGACACGACTATTTATTATTAATGTTTAAAGGGGGTTTTTAAACTAGGATTTAACTAAGAAAGCAAATAAACAAGTAAACAAGGAATAAGCAATTAAACACAAGATCGAAACCAATCAGAGAAGGAATCTACCTAGGTAAGAATCCCATGCATCAACAATCATCAAGCAATGGACAAATAACATGATTATGGAAACTGATTTATAAACATATTCATCTAACAAACCCTAAGGACCCTTGACTGAATCAAACGAAACCCCAAAGAACAATTATTAGATTATTAAGCAATCAGTATTATTGATTTCCGCAAAGTCATCAATTAGAGTTAATTAATAGTATCTAAAGCAAGTTATCTTATGAAACACTAAACACTAGATAACTTGATAAACTTATCATGACTTCATGAACAAGGATCAACGCACTAAGCAAGAATATTGTCACTAATCTATCCTAGCATGCGACTGACCAAGACACACGAACAACTCCTCACCTTACAGCTATTGGAATTTAGCAGTACATTCAAAACCCTAACCAACTATCAACTAGCTTCTATGATCTAATGCTCCCATTCAATCACAATAATCAAAACACCAAGTAATGATTAAACATAAACCCTAAATCTAAAGAACACAATCAAGAGATAAAAGATCTATGTGAAGCTATAACTAACAATCAATCAAGATAATAAACATTCATATGCATCATGAAAGCAAAATCAAGTCTTTACTATTAATATAACGAAACCATAATCAAACAATTGTCCAAAGCAAGAATCATGCATCAAACATGTTCATCAAACCTAGGTAGACATGAAGTCTATCCTAGAATCATTATTGAAAACAATTCTAAACAAGTATTAAAATCAAAGAGGAAAGACATGACAAATAATGAACAAGGAACGAAAGTTAGAGCGATAAAACCCTTTGCAATTGATCCTTGAACACCCGGATGAAAGCTCTCTCGATCATCCTTGGTTCCTAACTTCAAATCACCTTCAAAACCTTTGTTTTCCTCTTGAAATCGGCTGCCAATATTGCTTCCCATCGGCTAGGTTAATAAAAGATGTTTATATAAGCGAGTATGGGCTTGGACTTGCAAAAACGAGCTGACCAGAAGGCCCTAGGCACCGCGCGAAGGCTATGCCCAAGGGGGCCACGCAGCGCGGCGTACTATATGAGTGGCTCCGGATTTGTTTTTATTATTTCTTGATTATTTGTTGCTAAATATTGATTAATCTTCTCTTGAACTCCAAGTAACATTGAGAATCATTTAGAACTTGTTTCCCTTGCTTCTCCAAGCCACCATATACATGAAAACATAACAAAACATAAGTGAAGTAATCATGTAATCATTAACGAGCAAAACAAACTTAAACTTCGCATGAAATGATAGAAAGAATTAAGTTTAACATGCAAGACACCAGAAGATATAAAACACGTAAACAAATAATAAACTTGACTTAAAACTTAAATTAAAGAAAGGTAAACGAAATACGAATCAAACCGTACTCAAAACATTAAATAAACAAAAATTTACACGGGATACGAGATGTATTAATAGACGTATATCAAATATCCCCACACTTACTCTTTTTTCGTCCCTGAAAAGTCTTATGCAGTTGGATCAGAATCGGAAAATTATAGTCTAACAAACATATAGGTTAATTTTTAAAGCTTAGAAGAACGCAAAAACCGCGATCACCGATATTGTTGTCCACTTAAACCCATGCCTTTATCTTCACCGAGACAAATAAGATCCAACAATTAGTACTCAGTGGTTTACACAATTTTGACCTGCTTATTTTCAGCTTTTACCGGACCAGACCACCCCAACTTGACTTAAACCTTAAAATTAGCAGAATTTAAAACTTTTGTTGCTCTATTTTTTCATGAATAATTAAGACGATCAAAGGTATTGTTTATCCACCTAAGCTTAAGCATCAAATTCTACGAAGCAGCCATTAGATACGATTAAGGTTTAATTAATTAATAGTTAGTGCTTCCCACAACATGACATACCCCCGTTATCAAGCAATACCCAAAATCCATCACCATAGGTGAGTATGCAAAATTTCATCTGTAGGGCTTACATGTGGCGTGTCTCTTGTGGTCCCTTTCTTAATGGTAATGAGACGCAAGCAAGGGGACCCCACATGGCTAACAGCGTGGATGATCAAGTCTGTAGTGTATTTGTACTTTTGTACTTTTGTGATCATGGTTTATAGACTTATAAGGGTTTGCTCTTTTTGGCTTAATTTTAAATATCCACAACCCCACTTAGGAATTGTGAATACCCAGATGAATAGATCGCATACAGACCCATGGTCTCCAGACCCGAAGCATCCCATCAATACAAGATTTAAGGTTATAAAACCATACGCCAATGAGGTGTAAAACACTAAACTAACAGTTTAAGATTTATATCACAGGCTACATGGCATACTCTAACGTTAAACCTACCCAAGCATCATATGATAAAGTATTCAGATTTTAAAACTTATAATATTTCCACTTTTTCATACCAATAATTGAGGCTTGAGTATAGCCCGACCTTTCATTACTTATTTTCCACGGACAAAACGCTTTACCCACAAAAGATTTCCGTTTTAACCATTTTATCAAATTTACCCTTTCATTTTCAAGGCTGAGCCTACCGACACATCCCAAGTTAAGTGCGTTTTCTTTTATTTGTCTCATAGTATTAATAATTTGAAAAAACAATTTCCGATAAAATCATCATCTCCCACTTTAACGCAAAAAACTATATTCAAGGGACATTTTTAAAACATTTTTCAATTTTTTATTTTTTTTAAATTTTTAATTTTTTTTTCTTCAATTTTTTTAATTTTTTTTAAGTTTAAACTCGATTTAAACTACGACTCAAATATCCTATCCCCACACTTAAATTTTGCATTGTCCTCAATGCAAGGATAAGGACGACTTAAAACAAAAATAAAATAAAGTCGGACTACAAAAAACTAAAAATCTAAAAATTAAAACAAAATGAAAAATTAATAAGCTAGATAATGGAAAAGACTTGGCTGGTAATATGCGAATGAAACATGATGCCAAAGTCTTCTTTCATGAATGCCTCCAACTACGAACGTGCTCATCATATGGTAACTCCTTTTCTCACGAACGTAAGCGGCAAAACAAAACAAACATGTCTAAAAATATATCTTATCATAATGATAGATATTATGCAATTAAAGTATTTCACCAATAAATATATAAAATATATTAATCAGGAGCAAATAAATAAGCATGAAGTATACGGCTCCACTACTACTTCATCCCCACACTTGTCTTTTTCATTAAAGTCTTCCTTGGGGATCTTCTCTCTAGCTCATACGGTCTCTCTTTTACCTAGCAAAACTCAAAAACGCAAAAACAACGACGAACTACAAAATACTACGTTAGCGACTCGATGACTCAACGAAACTAAGAAAATAAAAACTAAAATAAAGGAAAATCTACAAACTCTACACTTGAGTTTTCACTCAAGAACCTATGTTTATGCGAATCACGTGGCAGACCGAGTGCAGCTTCCTTCACCTCGGTAGAACTCCAATGCCCTCAAGGATACTGAATCACGATCTGACCATTCGTCAATCTTGGTCTTCTTCTTTCTAACACCACGAACCTTCTCAATCTTTCGCTTACCACCACCTTTTTCTCCAACATGCTTCACCATTTCCCAAGAGCTCGAAACCGCTCGCTCCTTCCCCACACATAAACTTACAGAACGAGAATCGTCAAAACTAGGGCCCATGCCCGAGATAACAGATTCTATCTAGTAAACTGGGTGACATGGATCAATAAGACCGTCTTGACCACTCGGATGTCTTATGGACTTAGCAAAATAGGTGGCACTATCATCACCGGCTCTAAGAGTAATCTTACCTTCAAACACATCAATAATTGCCCTAGCATTACGTAAAAACAGACGACCTAAAATGATAGGAACTCTCTCGTCGGCCTCCATATCTAAAACAACGAAATCTGCGGGGAAAACCAAATTATCTACCTTAACGAGCAAATTCTCTACGACACCCCTCGGATACTTAACGGAACGATCGGCTAAAGACAACGTCATACAAGTAGGGGTGAGCTCTCCTAGGTCTAGCTTTTCATATAAAGAATATGGAATGAGGTTTATACTAGCTCCTAGATCGGCCAATGCTTGACATGTTGTGTCACTTCCGAAAAGGCATGGAATGGTAAAAACACCGGGGTCGGGTAATTTCTCCGGAACTTTATTGAGCACTACTGCGGAACATTCTCCATTTAAGGGCACAGTCAAAAGCTCCTCCAACTTATCCTTTCTTTTAAGAAGGTCTTTCAAAAATTTGGCGTACTTAGGCATATGCTGAAGGACTTCTATGAATGAAAGGTTAACATTCAATTGGCTAAATATATTAAGAAAATGCCCGTAATCTTTCGTATACTTTTGATTCTTTAGACGAGCGGGATACGGGACATAGGGTAGGTCAATGGTGTGTGGTGGTGGCCGGGTTCCAACCGGCTTCTTATCGGTGTTTTTCTTAACTTGCGGCTCTATGATTGGTGTTGTATTTTGTGACTTACCTGGAGCCTCTACCTCTATTTCCTCATCTATCAACTCATCGTCCTTATCTTCCCTAATTTCTCTACTAACTACCTCCGGACCTAAAACCCTACCACTACGAGTGGAGATGGCGTTCAATTGAGCAGCCGGATTAGTTTGAGGGATACTCGAAAACTGACCTGGGGGCCTTTCTTCTAAACGACGAGCAATATCACCAACAGTCTTTTGAATATCGAGAATAGAAGATTGTTGATTCTTGAAGAGCAAATCGTGGTCGGCTAACTTTTTCTGTGTAACTTGATCTCTCTCCAAGATTAGCTTCATCATCTCTTCCAAACGCCCGATTCCATCGTTCGAATCCTGCACATTATTTTGAATATTAGTACCATCGGTGTTATTATTATTATAATACTGACCTTGTCCTTGATTATAAGAGTTTTGAAATCCGGGTGGTGCACCCGATGGACGCTAATTAGCATTATTCTGATTCGGGTTCTTGTAGGTGTTCCAACTCTGATTGTTGTTATAATTGTTGGGAAACCTATTCTGACCAGCAACAAAGTCGACCTATTAATTTATCACCGGGAACTCCAACGTGCCATGTCCACCCCTACAAAACT
The DNA here is from genome assembly GCF_021521415.1 of Bidens hawaiensis. Classification (NCBI taxonomy): domain Eukaryota; kingdom Viridiplantae; phylum Streptophyta; class Magnoliopsida; order Asterales; family Asteraceae; genus Bidens; species Bidens hawaiensis. The sequence goes on from NW_027494767.1 coordinate 115,488, forward strand.
CACTCCTGTCCACCTTGGCCTTAAGCTCCTTAACCTCTCTAGTTAGTGATTCCAAAGCATCAGCCACACTAGTATCCAGATTATCCTGGTGTACACCTCGAGCGGATGAGGATGTACTGTTGACGAGAGTGGAATTCCCGCGATGTGGCTCTTTGGCAAGGTCCGATTGAGCGAAGATCTCAAACATCTCGTTATTCGGCGACATTATTCCTAGCCAGTAGACTTCCTCCCGCGGCCATGTCGAACCGAACTTGGGTTTCGTAGTTCAACCCATTGTAAAATTTTTCCACGAGAGCCCATGGTGTGAGACCATTCTGTGAGCATCGAGACAACAAGCTCTGAAAACGCTCCCAAGCATGACAATATCGCTCCCCCGGTTCTATGTGAAACGAGTGAATCTGATCGCGAAGAATAGCCGCTTTAGCCGATGGGAAGTATCTCTTAATAAATGCAGAACGTAGTGCTTCCCAAGTGGTGAACGTGCCAGGCGGTTGAGTGTCGAGCCAGATAGCCGCTTTACCTGCAAGTGAAAACGGAAACAGATGTAAGAAAATTGCATCTTCAGTAGCACCTTGCAAATTAAAAGTTTTAAGAACACGATAAAGTCGGTTAATATAAACCGGTGCATCCTCGTCATCACGCCCCATGAACTGATTAGTTTGAACGATGTTGTTCATGACGTATGACGGAATTTGCCACGAGTTGGGATTGTTGATTGCGGGAACGACGATGCATGACTGGTTTCCGGTTAAGCCATCGAAGGCTTGAGTAGCAATTGTTCTGTCGTCGGCCATTTGAACGTCTGGTTGACTTCTCGGACTTTCAGGCGACGAACTGGATGGTGACGATTTTTGTGAAGAATTAGCTTCCGATGGTGGTCCTTGCGAACGGAGATGTGGCATAAACCTTAAGGACGCAACGGACTAAGTGAGTAGACTAAAAATAAAAACTAAAACTAAATTATACTAAAATTTAATTAGACTCCTACGACTCAAACAAAAATAAAACAAATAGCACGTATATAACAAATAAGTCTAATTAAAACTAAATATCGCAATTGCCAAGAGTTCCCAACAACGGCGCCAAAAACTTGATGTGCTAGAAACAGTCAATTAAATATTAACTAAACTAAACAAGTAATAAAAATAGACTTAAGACTCAACTACACAAAAAACTGGCAAGTGAACTGGTCAATTGTACTAAAGCTAAGTAAGTCCGGAATATCGAACCCACGGGACTCTATAAATTATGTTAATTAACTAATTAGACTCGACTTACGACACGACTATTTATTATTAATGTTTAAAGGGGGGTTTTTAAACTAGGATTTAACTAAGAAAGCAAATAAACAAATATACAATAAATAAGCAATTAAACACAAGATCGAAACCAATCAGAGAAGGAATCTACCTAAGTAAGAATCCCATGCATCAACAATCATCAAGCAATGGACAAATAACATGATTATGGAAACTGATTTATAAACATATTCATCTAACAAACCCTAAGGACCCTTGACTGAATCAAATGAAATCCCAAAGAACAATTATTAGATTATTAAGCAATCAATATTATTGATTTCCGCAAAGTCATCAATTAGAGTTAATTAATAGTATTTAAAGCAAGTAATCTCACGAAACACTAAACCCTAGATAACTTGATAAACTTATCATGACTTCATGAACAAGGATCAATGCACTAAGCAAGAATATTGTCACTAATCTATCCTACCATACGACTGACCAAGACACACGAACAACTCCTCACCTTACAGCTATTGGAATTTAGCAGTACATTCAAAACCCTAACCAACTATCGACTAGCTTCTATGATCTAATGCTCCCATTCAATCACAATAATCAAAACACCAAGTAATGATTAAACATAAACCCTAAATCTAAAGAACACAATCAAGAGATAAAAGATCTATGTGAAGCTATAACTAACAATCAATCAAGATAATTAACATTCATATGCATCATGAAAGCAAAATCAAGTCTTTACTATTAATATAACGAAACCATAATCAAACAATTGTCCAAAGCAAGAATCATGCATCAAACATGTTCATCAAACCTAGGTAGACATGAAGTCTATCCTAGAATCATTATTGAAAACAATTCTAAACAAGTATTAAAATCAAAGAGGAAAGACATGACAAATAATGAACAAGGAACGAAAGTTAGAGCGATAAAACCCTTTGCAATTGATCCTTGAACACCCGGATGAAAGCTCTCTCGATCCTCCTTGGTTCCTAACTTCAAATCACCTTCAAAACCTTTGTTTTCCTCTTGAAATCGGCTGCCAATATTGCTTCCCATCGGCTAGGTTAATAAAAGATGTTTATATAAGCGAGTATGGGCTTGGACTTGCAAAAACGAGCTGACCAGAAGGCCCTAGGCGCCGCGCGAAGGCTATGCCCAAGGGGGCCACGCAGCGCGGCGTACTATATGAGTGGCTCCGGATTTTTTTTATTATTTCTTGATTATTTGTTGCTAAATCTTGATTAATCTTCTCTTGAACTCCAAGTAACATTGAGAATCATTTAGAACTTGTTTCCCTTGCTTCTCCAAGCCACCATATACATGAAAACATAACAAAACATTAGTGAAGTAATCATGTAATCATTAATAAGAAAAGTGAACTTAAACTTCGCATGAAATGATAGAAAGAATTAAGTTTAACATGCAAGACACCGGAAGATATAAAACACGTAAACAAATAATAAACTTGACTTAAAACTTAAATTAAAGAAAGATAAACGAAACACGAATCAAACCGAACTCAAAACATTAAATAAACAAAACTTTACACGGGATACGAGATGTATAAATAGACGTATATCAGGGCCAATGAATCAATCCTTCCAACCTAAACCTCAATTCCAAGAACAAAGTTCCAATAGCCATCAGAATCCAAGCTACTCAAAAATTGAAGAAATGTTGGTCCAAATCATGACAAAAAAAAAAAAGAAGTAGAAAAGAAGGCTGACTCAAGAGCTGTTGATATCATCGTAGTATTATTAAAGCATGAAGCTGGTCTTAGAAGTCAACAAGCATTATTGCAGAATCTAGAAACTCAAATCGGACAAATTGTCCGACAATTATCTGAAAGACTGCTTGGCATTCTTACAAGCAACACAGTCACGAATCCAAATGCGATAGCTAACGCTTTTACACTAAGAAGTGGCACGACCACATTTGCCTCACCAACTTCAGAACCAGTTATGGAGAAGGATACCTCTGACAAAAACCAGGATATACTGATTCCAACAGGCACCGTACAACCTAAGGAACCAGTCCGAACTTATGTTCCACGTATTCCATATCCTGGATGGCTGAAACAAGAGAGATTGTAAGCTTAGTACGGGAAGTTTTTAGAAATCTTCAAACAACTCCACATCAACATCCATTTCGTCAAAGCCATTGCTTAAATGCCAAAATATGCAAAGTTTCTCAAAGAAGTGCTAACAAACAAGAAGAAGCTGGAGGAGCTCTCACATGTCACCCTTAGTGAAGAATGTTCAGTTGTCCTCCAAAACAAGCTGCCTGATGTGGATGCGTGCGTGCGGTATAAATGTGAAAGAGGTTGAATGATTTGCTTTTGCACAAGATCGTGTTTTAAATTTATAAAAGTGATTTCTACAAAGACTAAACACACAAAATAGGCAAGTGTACCTATCGTATATGTAGAATAGTATTGGTAAGAACCAAGTATCGATCCGTGGACACAAACGTTTCTAATAATGAATCGTCGTTTTACTTTAATCGGAGGTTTTAATCATATTGGGGTTAATTTTTGAACTTTTTATAAAATATAAATACTTATATATATAATATAGGTGACCAAGACAAGAGATTCTAAACGAGTATTTCAATTACGTGAAGGTTACCATCTAAGATCAAGAATCCACTCCATTTTAGCATTGATAATTAATATTCAAACATGTGATAAACTTGCCATAGCAATATATGATAGATATCTCTTTAAAACTTATGTGAGCATCTTTGGCACTAAGGAGATAACATGCGCATTTTAAAGTCCACCCTTTCCTAATGTCATGCCATCTCAATGATGTCAATTTAAGTTGGCAAGTAGTTTCGTAAAGTAGAAAGATTAGGATTGACTTTGATTTCTCAAATACCAATTCTAACGACTTTGGGTGGTTGTAGTTTAGTCATACAACCTCCCCTTGGTTGATTTATATAGGTTATAATTACACATTCCATTAACATATGATTTCTTTAACTAGCATGATATCCTATACAAAGCCATTTTCGGATTACCAAGACAGAGAGAAATACATCATAACTTATATCTCATCATTTCTAAGTACAATATAAGGATCCATGTTTCAATAATGTATCAAAGTATTTCTATTTTTCAAGAACATGAACCGATCAAGAACGATTGCCAATAGAATTGACAACCACCAAATTTGAATTAGTGATTTAAGATGGTGAAACATTTCTCATCAAAAGATAATTGTAATATAACCATGTACTTTACTAGACTACACCACATGTTTTATATAATTATCAAGTAAAACAAAGTTTCTTCATAGATTTTAGATGGTAAAAGGAGTTTAGCTCATAATGAGCATGATGATAAACATTAAGATGAATGATGATAACAAATACATGATTAAACTTGGAATGATCTAACCAAATATAGATGAATCTTTCTTCTTAATGATGATGATGATGGTTGATGGTGATGACCTCCAAGCCTTCAAACTCTTCACTAAATCTTCTTTGTGAGTGTTAGTGTGTGTTTTTATAAGAGAAAACCGGATAGAATTCTTTTCAAGGCACACTCTTCAAATGGCACAAGAGCCACTATTTATAGGCTGTCTGGAGAGAAAAGCACGGCCCCGTGCTTTATTAAGCATGGCCTCTTGTCTACGTGTCCCATTTGCATGTTTTCAGATCGTTCATGATGACTCACCACGACCTCGTGCTTCCAGAGGCACGACCCCGTGCTTTTTAGTGACATATGCTAATTCTTTTTGTCGTTTCTGAAAGGTGAGCACGGCCCCGTGCTTAGGTAGGCACGCCCCCGTGTTTTATTATGACATGTGCTAAATTCATTTTGTCTTTTTCTAGAAGGTGACCACGGCCTCGTGTCCATTGAAGCACGGCCTCGTGTCTAGTTGTCCGCTATTTTGTCTTTTCTTGTAGATTTTTGTCTTTTCTGATAGGTAAGCACGGCCCCGTGCTTTCAGAAGCACAGCCCCGTGCTTTCAGAAGCGCAGCCCCATGTTTTTCTGTTTTCTTGGTTTTTCTTCGGTTTTTCGTTCGTTTCTTCGTTTGAGGCTTGGATTCACCTGAAAATACATTTTAACATTATAAGTAGTTATTTTAACAATATTATACGATAGAAGTTGCAGTTTTTAGAGATTATTTGATGCTAAAAAGATGTATATTTTTATATACATCACTGCCACCGAAAATGACCGATCCGGGGAGGTTTACTATCCCTTGTCTCATAGGAAATTTGTATGTTAGCGATGCCCTGACTGACCTAGGAGATAGTATTAACTTAATGCCTTATGCGGCTTTTGCAAAACTAGGGATAGGAGAAATGAAGCCCACCCGCATGAGCATTTAGTTAGCTGACCGACCCGTTAAATATCCCCGGGGCATTGTTGAAAACATGTTTGTCAAAATTGACAAATTTGTTTTCCTCGTAGATTTCATAATTTTAGACATGGAGGAAGACAAAAGTGTACCTCTGATTTTAGGAAGACCCTTTTTAGCCACTGCATAGGCTATTATTGATGTTTGCACCGGAAAACTCACGCTCAGGGTAAATGATGAGGCTATCACTTTTGACATAGGAAAATCTATGCAACATTCGCAACATCACGATGAAACATTATTATGTGTTGACATCACCGATTATATCGTGAGTTGCTATGTGCGAAAATATTCCATTAACACCCCACTAGAAACACAAATCTTAACTGACGTCATCACTTGTAACATCTATGAATTTTTTTTGTTAATAAACGCTAGTTTTTCTACTCATTTAATAAAGTTATAGTATTCATTTCATCGTCTACATTTATTATTGTTGAATTATATGTTATGTGTTGAATAACATTAACTTTGTATGCGTAACTATATGATCATATGTTCATTTCATCATAATCATACTTAATCGTTAATATGGCACGCCAAACCGGAATTCCTAGATTAATATTTTATAACATGAAACAAAACATTTGTTATTATAATTAATACCATTTTTATCCTAAGTATTTAAATAACCATGTGATTAAAAAATGAAACATTCTAGAACTTTCTATTTTAACTTTGTTTCTAAAGTTTTATCTTATCTAATTCATTTAATTTTGAAACAAAAAAGAAAAAAAAAACAACCTTTTTTTAAGTGTCGTGCACTTATATGCACCCATATATACATATTATTTTTTTAATTATTTTATTGTTATCATTATATTAATATTAGTTTATCACTTAATCTTTAAACAAGTTTTATCTCTATCTCAAATCTTATTCAAACCTCAATTTTTGGCCTATAAATAGAGGCTGTCATTCTCATCATTTTTCGCACCAAATCTCATTCTCTCTTTTCTCTCTAAGCATAAACAAGTAAGTCTTTATAATTATTTTGTTTTTAATTTATGTTTTTATACATTTTTGCTTTCTATTATGAATTACTTCGTGTTCGTTTTTATGTTCTTGAGTTTTCATTTGAATCTTCATAGTTGTTCATATACCCTCACCATGATCATCATAAATTGTTAACAAAACCCTTACTTTTTTGCTTTAAAGATTATGATGATCATGTTATTCCAAGAAATCACAATTATTTTCTCATGATCTTGGAACAAAAGTATTATTTTTCCATAAACAACTATGAATATTTTTATGATCTTTAAAAACTCATAATGTTATCATAATTATCCTAAACTATAATATTTACACTTTAAACCTTATAATTTCATAAATGTAAATAAACATCCTAAACTATAATATTTACACTTTGAACCCTATACTTTCCTAAATGATAATAAATACACAAAACTATATGATATTGCACTTTTAACCTTGTACATTCTGATTAATCAAAATCATTCTAAAACATTTTGAGTTAGTATACAAATAGAGTATAAACCGGGTATGTATGTATCTGACAAGCAAACGGTACTGCCTAAGGCAAGAGTGGCGTAAATAATCTCATTGGACCCTTGACTCTTACCTGGGAATCAACTTGCTGGAGGTCATGCTGTTGGTTTAGAACATTCTAGTATGCGACACTCTAACTAATTTAAAAATCGAAACTTAATCTAGGGCATCCCGTGATCGGTTCAACTAACTCTTGCCCGTGTTCGTGTACATCTATCAAGCAAGGTGAGTTCATAGCCCATTTTACATGTTTTTAAATGTTTTATACTTTGGGGTGGAAACATGCAACTTATTTATTCTATGTTTTATAAATGCTATTTGAGTCAAGCTTTATTCATAATATTCATTGTGTGTGATCATTACAAGTATATACTTAATCGCATGTACAACCATTAACTTGTTAAATCCGTGATAGTATGATGATCGATCTATTGGTCCGACCCGCCCACTCATGCCTCGAGTAGAGGCCTATGTGTTCAGAATCCGACGATTGTTAAACGTTAAACATAATAGTCTAATCATGGATTAGACGACTCACTAATCGTGTCAGAGGTTTGGTTGTAATCACTAAAGTATATAAAGTAACTTACCACATATGGAATGTTTTCAACATAAAACATATTTTTCTATTATTTTAAATTTAAAACCTATGTTCTCATCAACTATTTTTAGTTGACACTATCGCATGTTTTCAGGTAATGGAAATTAAGGAAGATTCTTGAAGTTTTATATAGGGGATGAGTTAGACTTAGAAGTTTAATGAATAAATTGCTATGTCATGTTTTCTATTTTGGATTATGTTTGGTTATAACAACTTGTTGGTTTATTTTAAGAAAAGTTTTTACATTTAATACCATGTGCATGATTTCAATATACGCACACCCCGATGTTTTCGCCTTAGGCCGGGGGGGGGGGGGTGACATCACTAAACCCATTTTAAAAAACGATAATCTCAATAGCTATCAAGAAATATCATAAGTATGTGAGATTACCGAATGCAATGAAAAATCAAAACCATCAATCGAAGAACCACCAGCCTTTGAACTAAAAGAACTTCCAAACCATCTTGGACACGCTTTTCTAGAAAAAGACTCTCAACTCCCAGTAATTATTTCATCTCACCTTTCTAAAGAAGAAAAAGACGAACTTCTTAAGGTTCTAAAGAACCATAAGAAGGCTATTGCATGGAAGATCATGGATATCAAGGGTATCGGTCCTTCCTTTTGTACTCACAAAATCCTCATTAAGGAAGAATACAAGCCCGTGGTCCAACATCAAAGACGTCTTAATCCCAACATGCTAGATGTGGTAAAGAAGGAAGTAATCAAACTCCTTGATGCCGGATTTGTAACATCCTAAAATTTTAATGATGAATAAAGGAAGTTATGTTTAGTGATTTCGCGTAATTGATTAATGTCGGGGAAGGAGCGGGTCTTGGACTTGGATTAATTGAGATGGTTAAATGAGAATGGGATTTCAGGGATATAAATACCCCCAAAATCCCAAAATATCTTCATTTTCCCCCACTCTCCTAAACACACACATACACACACCAAGCACACCCAAAAACCGCCGCCGGCCGGGCCGAGAAAGAAGTAAGGATCGAGCGAGGTCCGGGTAAGAGAGAAAGATTAGTGGTGATACCAAGATAAACGAGATCCAAACAAGCTCAAAAGGTATGATTCTTGATCTTGGAAGTTTAAAGATCCGAGCTTTTAGTGTATAAACGACCGAAAATGGTCGGGAAGTGTAGTGGGTGGTATTGAACCTTAACAAGGGTGTTAAAATCGCCCGAAATGTTGATCAGAAACCAAAACAGCGGACATCTGGGCAACTTCGCCTTCATCTGGGCAACTTCGCCTTCAAGCGATGAACTTCGCCTGCAAGCTAAGTTCGCCTGATGAACTTCGCCTGCAAGCTAAGTTCGCCTGATGACAAGTTCGCCTGAGGTTTAAGTTCGCCTGATGATAAGTTCGCCTGAGGTTTAACTTCGCCTAAAGCTAAGTTCGCCTGAGGTTTAACTTCGCATAAAGCTAAGTTCGGCTGAGGTTTAACTTCGCCTAAAGCTAAGTTCGCCTGAGGTTTAACTTCGCCTAAAGCTAAGTTCGCCTGAGGTTTAACTTCGCCTAAAGCCAAGTTCGTTTAGAAAATAAATTTAAAATCTAATGAAAATGTGTTAAGACAGTTAATGGAAATAAAATTTTTCCAAGCTGACCTGGCAGGTCGACCCCAGCCAGGGGCTCTGCCCCTTGGACCCTGCTAGGGGCTGCCGCCCCTAGACCCCGCTGCCATGGGCGCTGCCCCCGGACCCCCGTTCGTTGTGGGTCATATAAAGATAGAAATACATTATGAGAAGTGATAGTTAATTGATACGTATACTTGTTATACAGTCAGCCGTGCACAACTGAAGAAAGGGATTACGATTAACGGTGAATGTAACCGTGTTCAGGTGAGTTTCTAGCCCCATTTATGTGTTATGTTTTCGGGGCTGTGTGCATACTCAATATGTTTGTTAATACGCTTATCCTAAGAGATAAGTGTATGCCTTATGTGAATAATGTGAAATGTATGAACGATTGCTTGATGGTACGTGAACGATCTTCGGATATTGCACGTACTGTCAGGTTGTAACGCTATGTATAAGATAAGTATGATGTGTATGCTTATGTGTATGAAAGTGATAAAGTTAATAAAAGAAGAAAATGATGGTTGTATGGTTACGAAGAGGGTACCGAGCCCTAATAATACTCGAGGTATGATGTATGGTTGTATGGTAACGAAGAGGGAATCGAACCCTACTAATATTCGAGAACTAGGGAACCGAACCCTACTAATATTCAAGGAAAGAGGGAAACCGAGCCCTAATAATACTCGTGGAAAGAGGGAAACCGAGCCCTAATAATACTCGTGGAAAGAGGGTACCGAGCCCTAATAATACTCGAGGAAGGAGGGTACCGAGCCCTAATAATACTCGAGGAAGGAGGGTACCGAGCCCTAATAATACTCAAGGAATGTAGGGCGTAATGCTCTTTATAACGAAAGATATGAAAGTAAGTTAATACAAAAGAAAGTAAGAAAGTAAGTAAGTAAGTAAGTAAGAAAGTAAGAAAGTATGAAAGTAAGAAAGTAAGGAAGTATGAAAGTATGAAAGTACGAATGAAAGAATATAATGTTATGAGAATGGTATGAATATGTGATTATCTAGAACTCACTCAGCGTAGCTGACTTTTAGTATGCACGCAGGTGAGTAGGATGAGGCAGCTCGGTCGAGGAGACACGTGGCACTGAACAAGAATCTGGCATCTGAAGACTTATGATGTGTTAATTTTGATGCTTTAATGTGAAAGACAATGAATATTTTGAGACAAGTTATGAATTATGTAATGTTTTATGAAAGTTTTATATTCCGCATAAATGTTTTAATTAACTCTGATATTTAGAACTGTGTTTATGAGTAAATCCAACACGAAAGTAGGGTTACCGGTAACGGGGCCTTACAAGTTGGTATCAGAGCAAAGTTCGAGAGATTTAAGCATCCTACATGCTTAGACTCGAACAAAGTATGGGATATAAGTAAGAAATGAAAGAAGATGCCAGTCCAAGAATGCCATGTGTCGCTCAAGCAAGATTGGTAAAGGTAAATTGTATGATTAAATGATATATGTTAATGAGAAAGAAAATATATGTGAACAAAAGGGATAGGAATAATTGATTGTTGATTTGACTAATTGCTTAAGTAGAACCAGCACAAATAGACTCATAAAGGGAAGTGTATAGGACACGGAAAGCAATGTGATCAGCTAGTCACAGCTGGCCACTGTTATTACCTGTTAGCCTTGCTATCCTTGTACTAAATAGTTCCTTGAATGATGATGTTTGTGTTTTCCCTTTTAGAATACGATGGCTGAAGCCGGAGACATTGTTGGAGCTGGAGGTCGCACTGGACGACGCGGCAGGCCTCGTCGTGTCCAGCAACCTTCGGTTGAGACCGCTTCCAACACTGAAGCTGAAGGAAGCGCAGCGGGAAGGAACCCGGAAAACAATGAAGGAGTTCAACTGGATCCCGCCATTCAAGCAGCTATTATTCAAGCTGTGGCCACTGCTGTGAAGAATATTACCCCGGGAAGGTCTGCTGGAAGCCGTGAAAGAACTGTTGAAGGGGCCGGTGGTAATGGTAGAAAGGATGACGAGAGGGAAAGGGGTGACTCAAGTGAGGTAAGGTCCGTGAAAGATGATGATAGGAAGAGGGGCCGAGGCGGTTGCAACTATAAGTCCTTCAAAGGTTGTGACCCGCCTAAGCTGACTGGTTTAGGAGACGCAATCGCTACTCTTCAGTGGATAACCGCCATGGATAAGGTTATCCGCATTAGCGAGTGCCGTCCCGATCAAGCGGTAGGTTATGCTACTCAATCATTCGAGGATGAGGCTATGTTTTGGTGGGAGAGTGTGGAGCAGAGGAAGACCCGTGAAGAGATTAAGGAGATGAAATGGGACGATCTGAAGGAGTTAGTGATGATGAAGTTCTGTGCTGACGCCGAGGTTGAAAGGGCGGAGATGAAGTTCCTAAACTTGAAAGCTGGGACAATGACACATCGTGAGTACACCACCGAGTTCAATCGAATGTCTAGGTTGGTGCCCGATATGGTCAACACTGAGGCTAAAAGGATCAAGTGTTACGTGAGGGGATTACCACAGAGAGTCCGCATGTTAGTCAGGACAAGTAAACCTTCTACTTTCGATTCTGCTGTAGAACTCGCAGAAATGGTCTATGCAGACTTGACTGCGGATGATGTGGTGGTGGGAGACGAGAAGAAAGAAAAGAAATGGGTCGCTCCTGCTAAACGACCCGGTACCCAGATGTGGAACCCTAAGAACAAGCAGCCGAGAGTTTGGGAGAACAGGTCGTGCAAGACCTGTGGCAAGGCACACAGTGGTGAGTGTAGGTGGGGAAAGGGGTCAGATACATGTCATAAGTGTGGAAAGATTCATGCCGGAGAATGTAGATTTGGGTCGAATGTTTGCTACAAGTGTGGGAAGGCAGGTCATTATGCTCATGAGTGCAGTTCTAAGCCTGCATGCTACAAGTGTGGTAAGACAGGTCACTTTGCTAGGGAGTGTACCGAGATTAAAGCCGGAGGTAGTGGAAGGAAAAATGCCGATCAAGCTAGGCCAAGAACTAGAGCCTACATGCTGACCCAAGAACAAGCCAAGCAGATTCCGGATGTTGTCACAGGTACGTTTCTAGTAAACGGTATTTCTGCTTCAGTATTATTTGATTCTGGTGCGAATAGAAGTTTTGTAGCTACGACATTTAGTGAACTCGCTAAAATGAAAGGCTGCCGAGTGTCTGAAACTTTTGTAGTAGAAACCGCCAGTGACACTTCGGTTAAAATAACAAAGATGGTTAAGAACTGTAAGATAGAATTGGAAGGACATGAGTTCCCGGTTACCTTGTACGTTATGACCTTGGGAGGGTTCGATGTGGTTTTGGGAATGGATTGGTTGTCTGAGTTTGAGGCTCAGATAGTGTGTAAGAGTAGGATGGTAAGGTTAAAATCATTGGATGGTAGTGCGGTGATAGTTTATGGTGATAAGGAAAGTTCTGGGCTTAATGTCATTTCGATGATGAAAGCCGAGGGTTTGCTAAGGCGAGGGTGTTGTGCCTACCTGGCGTATGTCGTCAACGCTACGGCCGAGATGAAAGAAATGAAAGATGTTCCTATTGTGCGCGACTACCTAGAAGTATTCCCTGAGGATCTTCCGGGGTTGCCACCAGAGCGAGAGATAGAATTTCAGATAGATTTAATACCAGGAGCCCAACCTGTCGCAAAAGCGCCTTACCGTCTAGCACCGTCCGAGATGAAAGAATTGATGTCACAACTGCAAGAACTCCTCGACAAAGGTTTCATAAGACCGAGTGTTTCCCCGTGGGGCGCACCAGTATTGTTCGTGAAAAAGAAGGATGGAAGTATGAGGATGTGCATAGACTATCGTGAGTTGAATAAGCTTACGGTAAAGAATAGATATCCGTTGCCAAGGATTGATGATCTGTTTGACCAACTGCAAGGTTCAAGTTGGTTCTCACGAATAGATCTCAGATCAGGCTACCATCAGCTGAAGGTGAAAGAGGCAGACATCCCTAAGACAGCGTTCCGAACGCGGTATGGACACTACGAGTTCCTCGTAATGTCATTCGGTCTAACCAATGCTCCTGCAGCATTTATGGACATGATGAATAGGGTGTGTCGACCGATGTTGGATAAGTCGGTTATCGTCTTCATCGATGATATATTGGTTTATTCAAAGAGCGAGTCTGAACATGCTGAGCATCTGAGAGAGGTACTTGAGACTCTGAGGAAAGAGAAGTTGTATGCCAAGTTTTCGAAGTGCGCGTTCTGGTTAAGTGAAGTGCAATTTTTAGGTCACGTGATTAATCCTGAAGGGATTACCGTGGACCCAGCTAAGATTGAAGCGATAACTAAATGGAAGACTCCGCAGAATCCGACTGATATACGAAGTTTCCTAGGGTTAGCTGGCTACTATAGGAGATTCATCGAAGGTTTCTCCAAGATAGCCGCACCGCTGACCGGTATGACCCGAAAGTCGATAGTATTCAGTTGGGGAAAGTTTCAGGAAGAAGCCTTTGAAGAATTGAAGAAGAGGCTCACGCAAGCTCCAATCCTTACATTGCCCGATGGCGACGAGGATTTCGTTGTTTGTGCTGATGCCTCGCATCAAGGGTTAGGTTGCGTGTTGATGCAACGGGGGAAGGTGATAGCTTACGCGTCTAGACAGTTGAAGGTCCATGAAAGTACTTATCCGACGCATGATCTGGAGTTAGCAGCTGTAGTGCATGCTCTTAAGATATGGAGGCATTATCTGTACGGTACTAAGTGTACTATCTATACCGATCATAAGAGTTTAAAGTACTTCTTCGAACAGAAAGAACTGAACATGAGGCAGAGAAGATGGTTAGAATTGATAAAGGATTACGACTGTGAGATTAGGTATTACCCCGGTAAAGCTAATGTGGTCGCTGATGCGTTAAGTCATAAGAATGAGGAAGTCCTTGCAACAGTGAAGTCATATAAGTTGATCATGAACTCAAGTCTTTTTGAAGAAATCATCAAAGTGCAGTCAGAGGTGTTAGTAGACGAAGGGTTAGTAAAGAAAGAAAGGATTTATGGCCAGCAAGATGAGTTGATGGAAAACACTCATGGAGTTAAAACTAGATTTGACCGTATGTGGATTCCACGCCATGGTGATCTTAGAAGTCGAATCTTAGATGAAGCTCATAAGTTAAGGTACTCAATCCATCCTGGAGCTACAAAGATGTACCAAGACTTGAAAAGAGATTACTGGTGGCCAGGAATGAAGAATGATGTAGTGGATTATGTTAGTAAGTGCTTAACTTGCTTACAAGTCAAGGCTGAGCACCAAAAGCCTTATGGGAAGATACAACCGCTAGAGATACCTGAGTGGAAATGGGAACACATCACCATGGATTTCATAACTAAGCTACCTCGTACAGCTAAGCAACATGATACCATCTGGGTGATTGTGGACCGTTTGACCAAGAGTGCTCACTTTTTGCCCATACGAGAGGCCATCTCGTCAGAAATGTTAGCAAGCTTGTTCATCAAGGAAGTTGTAACCAAGCATGGAGTACCGTTATCGATCGTGTCCGATAGAGATACACGGTTTACTTCGAGGTTCTGGAAGAAATTCCATGAAGCTATGGGGACGAGGTTGAACATCGGTACGGCGTATCATCCTCAAACTGATGGACAGTCCGAAAGGACGATCCAAACCCTTGAGGATATGCTACGTACTTGTGTTTTAAATTTTGGTGGAAGTTGGGATGATCATCTGCATCTGGCAGAGTTCTCCTATAACAACAGTTACCATTCAAGTATTGGTATGCCACCGTTTGAGATGCTTTACGGTAGACGATGTAGAACCCCGGTGTGTTGGGGCGAGATTGGTCAGAAAGAAATGGGAAGCCTAGAAGTAGTTCAAGAAACGTCTTCAAAGCTCGATCAGATCAAAGCAAGATTGAAAGCCGCGCAAGACAGACAAAAGTCTTATGCAGATAAGCGGCGACGACCAATTGAGTTTAACATGGGTGACTATGTGATGCTCAAGGTCTCGCCTTGGAAAGGAATTATCTGTTTTAGGAAAAGAGGAAAGTTGAGTCCGAGGTACATTGGACCGTTCAAGATTGTAGGTCGTGTGGGTGAAGTAGCTTATAAACTGGATTTACCCGATGAGTTAGAAGGAATTCATTCAACCTTCCATGTTTCTCATCTGAGGAAGTGTCTAGCTGATGACACGTCTCACGTGCCATTAATGGACATTGAGGTTGATGAACAATTGAACTTCATCGAGCAACCGATAGAGATCGTTGATCGCAAGGAGAAGCAGCTTCGTCACAAGATTATACCTTTGGTAAAAGTAATATGGAAACACCGCAAGGGATCAGATGCTACTTGGGAAGCCGAGGATGAGATGCGCAAGTTTTACCCTAGTTTGTTTATGTAATAGTTAGGTTTCGGGGACGAAACCTATTTAAGGGGGGAAGACTTGTAACATCCTAAAATTTTAATGATGAATAAAGGAACCGAAACCTCTTTAAGGGGGGAAGACTTGTAACATCCTAAAATTTTAATGATGAATAAAGGAAGTTATGTTTAGTGATTTCGCGTAATTGATTAATGTCGGGGAAGGAGCGGGTCTTGGACTTGGATTAATTGAGATGGGTTAAATGAGAATGGGATTTCAGGGATATAAATACCCCCAAAATCCCAAAATATCTTCATTTCCCCCCACTCTCCTAAACACACACATACACACACCAAGCATACACAAAAACCGCCGCCGGCTGGGCCGAGAAAGAAGGAAGGATCGAGCGAGGTCCGGGTAAGAGAGAAAGATTAGTGGTGATACCAAGATAAACGAGATCCAAACAAGCTCAAAAGGTATGATTCTTGATCTTGGAAGTTTAAAGATCCGAGCTTTTAGTGTATAAACGACCGAAAACGGTCGGGAAGTGTAGTGGGTGGTATTGAACCTTAACAAGGGTGTTAAAATTGCCCGAAATGTTGATCAGAAACCGAAACAGCGGACATCTGGGCAACTTCGCCTTCATCTGGGCAACTTCGCCTTCATCTGGGCAACTTCGCCTTCAAGCGATGAACTTCGCCTGCAAGCTAAGTTCGCCTGATGAACTTCGCCTGCAAGCTAAGTTCGCCTGATGACAAGTTCGCCTGAGGTTTAAGTTCGCCTGATGATAAGTTCGCCTGAGGTTTAACTTCGCCTAAAGCTAAGTTCGCCTGAGGTTTAACTTCGCCTAAAGCTAAGTTCGCCTGAGGTTTAACTTCGCCTAAAGCTAAGTTCGCCTGAGGTTTAACTTCGCCTAAAGCTAAGTTCGCCTGAGGTTTAACTTCGCCTAAAGCCAAGTTCGTTTAGAAAATAAATTTAAAATCTAATGAAAATGTGTTAAGACAGTTAATGGAAATAAAGTTTTTCCAAGCTGACCTGGCAGGTCGACCCCAGCCAGGGGCTCTGCCCCTTGGACCCTGCTAGGGGCTGCCGCCCCTAGACCCCGCTGCCAGGGGCGCTGCCCCCGGACCCCCGTTCGTTGTGGGTCATATAAAGATAGAAATACATTATGAGAAGTGATAGTTAATTGATACGTATACTTGTTATACAGTCAGCCGTGCACAACTGAAGAAAGGGATTACGATTAACGGTGAACGTAACCGTGTTCAGGTGAGTTTCTAGCCCCATTTATGTGTTATGTTTTCGGGGCTGTGTGCATACTCAATATGTTTGTTAATACGCTTATCCTAAGAGATAAGTGTATGCCTTATGTGAATAATGTGAAATGTATGAACGATTGCTTGATGGTACGTGAACGATCTTCGGATATTGCACGTACTGTCAGGTTGTAACGCTATGTATAAGATAAGTATGATATGTATGCTTATGTGTATGAAAGTGATAAAGTTAATAAAAGAAGAAAATGATGGTTGTATGGTTACGAAGAGGGTACCGAGCCCTAATAATACTCGAGGTATGATGTATGGTTGTATGGTAACGAAGAGGGAATCGAACCCTACTAATATTCGAGAACTAGGGAACCGAACCCTACTAATATTCGAGGAAAGAGGGAAACCGAGCCCTAATAATACTCGTGGAAAGAGGGAAACCGAGCCCTAATAATACTCGTGGAAAGAGGGTACCGAGCCCTAATAATACTCGAGGAAGGAGGGTACCGAGCCCTAATAATACTCGAGGAAGGAGGGTACCGAGCCCTAATAATACTCGAGGAATGTAGGGCGTAATGCTCTTTATAACGAAAGATATGAAAGTAAGTTAATACAAAAGAAAGTAAGAAAGTAAGTAAGTAAGAAAGTAAGAAAGTATGAAAGTAAGAAAGTAAGGAAGTATGAAAGTATGAAAGTACGAATGAAAGAATATAATGTTATGAGAATGGTATGAATATGAGATTATCTAGAACTCACTCAGCGTAGCTGACTTTTAGTATGCACGCAGGTGAGTAGGATGAGGCAGCTCGCTCGAGGAGACACGTGGCACTGAACAAGAATCTGGCATCTGAAGACTTGTGATGTGTTAATTTTGATGCTTTAATGTGAAAGACAATGAATGTTTTGAGACAAGTTATGAATTATGTAATGTTTTATGAAAGTTTTATATTCCGCATAAATGTTTTAATTAACTCTGATATTTAGAACTGTGTTTATGAGTAAATCCAACACGAAAGTAGGGTTACCGGTAACGGGGCCTTACAGGATTAATCTACCCAATCTCAGATTCGCCTTGGGTTAGTCCAGTATAAGTAGTACCCATAAAGGGAGGAATGACAGTTGTAATGAACGAGAAGGAAGAGCTAGTACCAATGAGGACTATCACATGCTGGCGAGTTTGCATTGACTACCAGAAGCTTAATGATGCCACAAGAAAAGATCATTTTTCACTTCCTTTTATCGACCAAATGCTTGAATGTTTATCTGGAAAAATGTTCTACTTTTTTCTTGATGGATTCTCCGGATACTTTCAAATTCTCATTGCTCCTGAGTATCAGGAGAAAACCACCTTTACATGTCCGTATGGCACCTTTGCCTACCGAAGAATTCCATTTGGACTATGTAATGCTCCGGTCACCTTCCAACGTTGCATGGTGGCCATCTTTCATGAAATGATCGAACATTCTATGAAAGTTTTTATGGACGACTTCTCAGTCTTTGGAGACTCCTTCGATCATTGTTTGAAAAACCTAGACAAAATGTTAGCTAGGTGTGAAGAAGTTAACTTAGTACTCAGCTGGGAGAAATGCCACTTTATGGTCAAAGAGGGCATTGTTCTCGGTCATAAGATATCCCAAGTAGGACTAGAAGTTGGAAGGGCAAATATCGAAACCATATCCAAACTTCCACCACCAATTTCGGTCAAGGCCATTAGAAGTTTTCTAGGTCATGCAGGATTCTATCATCGCTTTATAAAAGACTTTTCCAAAATTGCTAGACCTATGACCAAACTTCTAGAGAAAGATGCACCATTCATCTTCTCTGAAGAATGTGTTGAATCGTTCAACATATTAAAAGACAAACTTGTCAAAGAACCAATCATGAATACACCCGATTGGACCCTTCTATTCGAAATCATGTGCGATGCAAGTGACTTTGCAGTTGGATCCATACTAGGATAACGCAAAGAAAAACATTTTCACCCAATTTACTATGCTAGTAAAACTCTTAATGACGCACAAGAAAATTACACCACACCAGAAAAAGAGTTATTAGCAGTAGTTTTTGCCTTTGAAAAATTTAGATCCTACCTAGTTCTTTCCAAAACCATAGTTTACACCGACCATGCCGCCATACGATACCTCTTCAACAAGCAAGATGCCAAACCCAGACTTATCTGATGGATCCTACTACTCCAAGAATTCGACATAGTAGTCAAGGATAAGAAGGGAGCAGAGAATGTAGGCGCAAACCATCTTTCACGCTTAGAATTCCCAGCTTCAAAAGAACATCACGAGGAAATTATCGATGATAACTTTCCACATGAAGTTCTCATGCATATCCAAGCAGTCATGTAAGATGAGGATTAAAGTCCTTGGTTTGCCGATTTCGCGAACTATTTAGCCTGTAGAATCCTAAGAAAAGAACTAACTCATCAACAGCGGAAGAAATTCTTCTCTGACTTTAAGTTCTATTTCTGGGAAGATCCATACTTGTTTGGAATAGGTGCCGATCAGGTTGTTCGTAGGTGTGTATCATAAAAAGAAGCCTTGGATATCCTCAAACACTACCATGAAGGACTTACTGGAGGACACCACAGTACCGCCATCACGGTCAGGAAAGTGTCTGATGCAGGATTTTTCTGGCCTACCATATATAAGGACACACATGCTTTGATCCAAGCATGCGATGCTTATCAAAGAGCCTGAAACATCTCAGCCAAAAATGAGATTGCTCAAAAGGGCATTCAAATTTGTGAAGTCTTTGATGTATGGGGGATAGATTTCATGGGCCTATTTCCTAACTCATTCGGAAATAAGTACATCCTTGTAGCAGTCGACTATGTGTCTAAATGGATAGAAGCACAATCTCTTCCAACAAATGATGCTCAAGTAGTTGTACGTTTTCTAAAAAAGTTATTTTCACGTTTCGGTACTCCAAAAGTTCTAATTACCGACAGAGGTACTCACTTCTGTAACGCTCTAATGGACAAAGTCTTACCACAATATGTAGTTCACCACCAATTGGCAACACCATATCACCCTCAGACTAGTGGCTAAGTAGAGGTCTCGAATCGAGGAATAAAAAGGATTCGCGAAAGAACTGTAGGAATGAATCGCAAAAATTGGGCAGAAAAGTTAGATGACGCGTTGTGGGCCCATAGGACAGCCTACCAAACCCCCATAGGAACAACATCTTGCAAACTTGTTTATGGGAAAACATGTCATCTACCCGTAGAACTAAAGCAAAAAGCTTACTGGGCTCTCTGAGCAGTGAACTTTGATCTAACATCCGCCGGTAAAAACCGAGAGGATCAGATTCACGAGCTAGAATAACTAAGAGCACTGGCCTATGAAAACTCCTGGTCTTACAAAGAAAAAAACAAAACGTTTACATGACTCCCATTTGAAGTGAAACAAAAAGTTTCAAGTTGGCGATCGAGTACTGTTATATAACACACGTTTACGTCTTCTCCCAGGAAAACTGAAATCTCATTAGACAGGACCATACATAGTCGAATCCGTTTTTGACTATGGGACAGTCGAGACCTCAAATTCTAACGGCCACTGGTTTAAGGTAAATGGACATCGATTAAAACCGTACATCGATGGGCCATTCGAAGATGTTTCAGAGGTAGTAATCCTCCGCCAAAACCAATGAACATACAAGAAGAAGGGTCTGGCCAAGACCTTCGTTAAACTAGGCCTTGTAAATATTTTCCTTTGTTTTAATATATATATATATATATATATATATATATATAGGATGAATATCATTACAGAACTGTTAAATTATTTAAGAACTTGAAGGAACCCTTGAAAACTAACGTTTTTTATAAAATATTTTGTACGTTAATGTTATTTGAGTTTAGTTTTATTATTTTGTTATAATTAAATACACGATTACAATTTTGAAAATTAGTTTTTATACATATCTTTGTTTTGTTTTACACCTATGTAAATTTGTTAGTATATAAATTTTACACATATGTAAACTTGTGATTAGTATATGTAATCAAATTTTTTTATATAAAATATGATACAACTACTCTTAAATAATGTTAATATATAAATAAAATAAAAAAAATGTTTGGTTGTGTAGAGTTCCTAGGAGTTCTTAAATGATACCAACCATATATATATATATATATATATAATGTCTCAAAACACAGGGGCGTGCTCCTAGAAGCACGGTCCCGTGCCACAAAGTACGGACTGAAATCTTCGCTGCAAAAATCTCAGTCAGACTGGTTTGTAACAGAATTGTCAGACCAAAAACACGGGACCGTGCTTCTACAAACACAGGGCCGTGCCTGACAATTTCTTGGCTATTAATTGAACCTCTTGCCAATGTATTTCTTGCACCAAACCAAACCCAAACACTCTTCCCTAAGATCACAAAATGCCTGTTGAGATGAAACGAAGAAATTTCTATTCATCGTCAATCGAGGAATGAAACCCAACACGTATCCAAAACTGAGCTTCTAATGAAACTTCAAGAACTCGTCAAGGAACTCACCGAGATGAATCTCCTTGCGGAGATGCGTCTCATCCAACTCACCGAATCGGTGGAGAGCATGAAAATGGAGCTTCGAGACATCAACGAACAACTCCAATTTCAAGTTCTCGCTTCATGTACTTCCCTCTGCCCAGACCGTTCGATGGAGGAGAACCTTTCGGTGGGATGTAGAGACATTAGTTTTTTTGTTTTCTTATGTAAACAAGTGCAATAGGCACAATGTTTTAGGACTCTC
The DNA here is from genome assembly GCF_021521415.1 of Bidens hawaiensis. Lineage (NCBI taxonomy): Eukaryota > Viridiplantae > Streptophyta > Magnoliopsida > Asterales > Asteraceae > Bidens > Bidens hawaiensis. The sequence continues at coordinate 137,162 of NW_027494767.1, forward strand.
GGGCTTAACGCGAGTAAACTTTGTGTTTCAAGGAAAACCGATCATATCTCGTATCTGATTTAGGACTTTTAATTTAATGAAAAGTAATTTTCGGATGATCAAACTGTTCAATTAACATGTTAAACGTCAATCCAAGAATTCCGACTCTCGCGTTTTGCTAAAAAATCAAAGAAATTTTCAGTGACAAAAAGCATGAAGCCGTGCTTCTGAAGCACGGGGCTGTGGTCACCCTAGAATCTTTAGCATGATACGCGCTGACTCTGTACAATCCTCTGAATCAGAAACATTTATTCCCCTAGCAGCATGGGGCCGTGCTCCAAAAAGCACGGTGCCATGCTTGACGTTACAGTCCTTATATAATGCATGCAAAACTCACTATTCCATTCATACCAAACAAAAGTTTACTAAAATGGAAAACGAAAAGATGGAATGGAGACTAGTGAGAAGGAGCAAGAATGGTGATTCTTCCTCAAACCTTGAGGATAAAATCATGAGGCTCCAAAGCATTTTCAGAGACCAAGTCGAAAGTAACATCCAAGCCGAATCTCGCTTAATCAAGCTGACCAACAAAGTTGAACTGCTTAGGTTCGAGAATTTCCACATCGTCGAAAGTCATAACAAAGATGTTGACTTCAAGCTCAGTTATCTTAACCGAGAGATCGCAAGGCTCGACAAAAATCTTTCCAAGATCTTGGAAGCTAAACGAGCCCCGCCACACATTCAGGACTTGTTCGGGAATGGTGGTCGTTAGTAGTCCGGACTTTGTCTTGCTAGGATTTACTCTTGCTAGTTTCATGTTTTTAGAATTCAGGATTATCATTTTACTTTTCTTTCTATGATGTTTATTTATGTTTAATGTTTAAAGAAGATTAGGACTTTTAATTTCTATTTTAACCTTAATCCTCAAAGAAAAGCAGTTAAAAAACGAACCAGCTCGACAAATAAACAACAACCAAAGAGAAAACCTGACTGCTACCAGCAACACGGTATCGTGCTTCCAAATGCACGGGGCCGTGCGCCAGTCTACAGTACAGTTACATTTTTTTTCAATAAAATAACATTTTCCTCACTTAACCCTAAAACCACTTCATTTACAACCAAAAACCGACGCCTCTTTGCCTACTACTCGATTCTTTGCTTCAAATCTTCAATTCCCAACCAAAGATTGCAGAATAAGGTGATGACAAGCACGCTTTCTTGATCTTCACGAAGACACCGAACGAGATGAACGGGCCCGACAACAAATGGGCTATCTTAACAACCGCCTCTCAAAGCCAAATTTATATGCTTGCAAAGACACGTTAAAGCAATTAAACCAATGGGAGAGGTACAAGAAATTCGTGAAAGGGCCATGGGTGCGTGTTTTGAATCAAAAGGGTAAAGCCGTGACCGAACTGAATAAGGAGTTTTAAGCCTCATTCTCTTTCCAGATGAGGAATTTTTCTATGTGGGATGAGGATGCAATTGAGTTTAGGTGTGAGGGAGAGTGGTACACGACATCAGTCACTCAGTTGGGGGTCGATTTGGGTATTTACACGAGTGATGAAACTGACAGTCCCATATGGTTCGACTCCATGACTACATTTGCATATGAGGATGCTGACGAGTCAGCAGTGGCAGGTGATACCAGAATACAAGCATGGGAACAATTGAGTTATGGGGATGAAGCCTACTGTGCCAGCAGCATAAAGAGCACCGCCTTACGTGACCCACACATGAGATACATTCACCGACTGTTGAGCCACACGGTCACCGCATGTGGTCAGAGTGAGGGAGTCGTGAATTTGAGGGATTTATGGGCTCTTTATTGCATAAAGAATAACATAGCTTGCAACATCACTTATATGTTCTGCCAATTGTTCAACTAATGAAAATGCAAAGAGCCCGAATACCCCGATCTTTGGTGGTCCGTGGATCTACAAGCTTTACAAAGCTTATCGTGTAGACGCAGAGGGTACCAGAAGCCCAAACCCGATCGCACTCGACCTCAGTCTTTGCATCAGCATGCAAATGGTCCAACAAATTGGCAGAAACCCGGACATGTGGAGATTTCAGGATGCCCTGAACCAAATTTGGGATCCTGAGGATCCAGCTGATATAACGATATAGGACATACCTGAGAGGAGAGGAGGATCACCACCCGAACAGACCCGTCGCTGCACTTACTATCAGCATGGCGGCCCATCATCATCAGGAGCCGGCCCAAGCTCATCATACCATAGCCAGTACTCGTTTGAGGGCCTTTACGGGCTCATTGACCAGTTCTAGACTCACACTACCTCCTCTTTTGACAGGTTATCATGACATATCGCGGACTCAAATGCACAAAGGGCCACAGATTATGCAGAGATGAGGCGAGAGATCAACCGATTGAGTGATCGCATGGATAGGCAGTGGGGACCCTTCGACCCGAACATGAGTAACTGATGAGAATCGACAATGGTAGGTCTGGTATGGGCATGGGTATGGGTGGTAGTACTTTATTAACATTATTATCATGTTTGTTTAAACAATTTACATTCGGTGGTTTGTTTGTTTGTTTGGATAATTTTTATGGCCGTGGGTGCCAAGACATTTCCGTAGGTACTTATTTAGCCCGTGTGGGCAGGGTATGGATGATTCCATACCTAATTTTCAATAGTATTATGTTTGGTTGTTTGCAGTTTTTATTATTCAGGTACAAAACAGGAAAACGGACGAAAAACAGGGGACGCTCTGTCGAAATTTTGTTAACCCATTGGGAAGTGCATGATGTGTGTCTGATGATGCTCTTTCTAAATAACTCACAACTAAGCTTTAAATTTATTAAACAAGACTCCTAAAGAAACCTCACAAAATCGGCAAGTGTTCCGATCACTAATAGTATAGCACTAATGAAGTCCGAGTATCGAACACAAGGACACGTGAAAACGTTTTTAATACTTAACCCTAACCAAAACTCACCTAAGAATATTTAAATGATTTTTATTATTTAACTACTTAACCTAACTTACTTAAACTAAATTAATTAACTAGACTTAACTAAACTTAATGAAACTCTTAACGAAACTTGGAAGCTTAACTGCAATCGGAGAAAACGTCTACCTAGGTAAGAATCATATTGAAGGTATAATAAGATAATGGATTGAAGAATCTCACGACACCGGTTCCTAAGGATAACACAACTAAGGCTCACTCAAGAAAGCTAGATCACCACTCGGTCTCACCAATAAACTCTAACTTACACTTAGTTGATTTTAAGAACAAAACCAGAAAACGAATTGTTAAAGTGCTCTAATGCCGACTCTCCTCTCAGTCTCACCGGCACACTACCCTAATGGAGACGAATACTACGCAACCAAGGATAGAGGAACAATTTAGTTTAACTTAAACTAGATCAACTAATCGTTCAAAAACCCAAACCCGACAAGAACCGAATATAATCCTAATCCTAATAACTAAAGCTATGCAACGAGTTTACTCCCTATAACCTCTCGGTCTCTAAGAATTTGTTCACCCGCTGAATATAATCAATTAACTTACCCACTTAAACCCTACGATTGTACACCCCGCAAACAAACCCTAAACACAAAGTAAAGAGTCTAAACAAGCAACAATCAATCAAAACCGATTCAATCAATCAAAGCAAGAGGTATATGAGTGTAATTAACAAATTCAAAGTCACTAAACACAACCTAATTCAATGTTAAACCAAAATTTTCATTAACAATTCAAGCCATGATGATCAACAATCCATAAAACTCACTAAAACCTAACAATATTCATCAACCTAGGTAGAACTAACGAGTTTTTGCTACACATTAATTTTGGACAGCAGCTATAACTTAATGTAAACATCATATTAATCACCATAAACATAATTAAAATCAATTAACAATCAATGATAATCAATAACAACTCAAACCCTAACTCAATTGCAAAATAAATCAACTTTAAAGTTCAAAATCAAAGAGTTATGAATACTAACAAGAACACAAGGTTTATGAATGTTATACTCAAGATTAGGGCTGAGTTTTATGATGAAAATTAATCCCTAGCTCCTGTTCAAAGTCTCCTTTAGTCTCCTTTTTCTTCACTTGGTCACCCAAGATGCAAAAACGACTTTCTTTTAACCCTAGAAGCTGCCGATCGGAAGTTTTTTTGATGGTTGCTGCTGATTTTGGGATTGGGGCTGGTTAGGGTTTGTTTTTTTTTTGTTAATAATCCTATATAATATCATGTAAGGCTTTGATCTTGTGGGCTTGGGTTGGGCCTTGAGTTTTAGTCTTCAAAATTGATCAAAAAGGCCCCTAGAGTCTTCAAACTTTACTCTTTTCTCCATTAAAACTAATAACCTACAATTAATATTCAATCTTTGTAAAATCATGCAAAAACAATCCATAACTCTTATTTATTAAACGATTAAACACTTAAAACATGATAAAACGATACGGAAAGTAAGTGTGTTTTACAACACATCAGCGCATTTCCATTTCACTCACCATACTTCATATAAATCTGATTATGAATCTTTCACATTGAGGACAATGTGAGATTCAAGTGTGGGGAGGGGAATTACTTGACCAATTGCTTGTTCAACAAATTATAAAATTCTCTATTAAATAAAATTTTTAGCAAACAAAGACTACTTTTCATAATAAAACCAAAAGAAAAATCTAAAGAAATTTTTTTGCAAATAACCAACTAAAAATCTACTATAAACCAAAAAGTGAAAAAGAAAAAAGAAGTTTTGTAATATTGAAAATAAATTTATGCAAAATATGGCGTTTATACCCAATTACTCCGAACTGTGATATAAACCTCATGCAGTATAGATATTTTTCAGAAGCTTTGAGTGAGCTAATATGTTTCGTGTGATTTAGAACTTGTCGCAATAATTCATTTCAAGACCACACGAAAACGTTGTACAAGGAAGAGGGTAATATTTTCACAATTCCGTCAAACCATTCTCCAAATTACAAAACCCAAAAACCTTAAAAAACCAAAACCTTACCACTTTATCCCTCTCACCGGTAAAATACAACACTCGTCTTTTACTGGTAGACCCTAAAGAACTGGAAATGCATTCTTTCGATTTCCATTTCCTTTGCTTCATACAATTCGCAAAACCTAGGTTACCTCCAGAACTTAGGGAGAGAATTGTTCTGTTTAGCAATGAGGTAAGGAAAGATTGGTGCCAAGATGAGCAAAGGCCACCATTTTGTAGAGTTTCCAAAAGCGCAATGAAAAGAAGAGCAAAAAAATATGAACGATGCTTAGGATGTGGAAACTGGTCCCATGGAGGAATATGTAGAAAAAGTCAAACTCAGCCTCAACATGAATAAACCGAACTAATGAGGGTGGGGGCTATTAGGCTCAAAGCCGAATGATCCATTAGAGTTGGGAGTTATGTTCAGAGCAGGATTGAGGAAGAATTGATTCACATCCTCAACAAAATTGGTCTTGACGATCTGACCTTAAAAGAGTCACTAGGTTTGTGAAAAAAAAATCACACAATCGGGAGAAAAGAAGCTGTCCTATTGAAGACATCTTAAGATTCCCGACAATCAGCAGAAGTTGTATTTACCATCCTCATTAACCTAAAACTCCTGAACCGACAAATACCAATCTCTATTTAGACAAAACCAACCCATATTACCTTCTGAACTACGCAACCCTTCACAAAGGTAGAGATTTGAACTTTTTACAAGCTTATTTAGCACAGGTCACATTTTGGCTAAGAATGTTCACATACATACATCACAGGTATGATTAGATATATAAACCGAGTGTGAGTGAACATTGTGAGAATGTGACATTTTGTATAAACAGAAGCTTATAAAAACAAATCACCCTTTTATATATCACTACTTATATTCCTATTATTTAAGGTTGGTTATTTCGTTCCCATTTCTTAGAACTCTTTTGGGGATATTTGAAGCTATGGTCCTAACTTGCTATATTTAGAGAATATTTATAAGTAGCTAGCATGAGGAAAAACAAGGTTCAAGTGTGGGGATGTTTGATAAACATAAAATTATACATCTTTTTAGCATCAAATAATCTCTAAAAACAGCAACTTCTATCAAATAATATAGCTCAAAAGGCTACTTATCACATTAAAATAAAATTTCAGGTAAGCCCAAGCCTTAAACGAAGAAACAAGTGAAAAGACGAAGAAAAACGAAAGAAAACCCGAGAAAACCATTAAACACGCCCCTGTGATCCATGAAACACGCCCCCATGCTTCAGAACATAAGAAAAAACAAAGATCTACAAGAAAAGACAAATACGGAATACAAAAGCATGGGGTCGTGCTTTATCAACCATGGGGCCTTGGTCACCTTTCAGAAAAGATAAAAAGAATTAGCACATGTCACTAAAAAGCACGAGGTCGTGCCTCAGAGAGCACGCCCCCGTGGTGAGTTATCATGTACGATCTGACATAGCATTTAATGCAACTGGACACCTGGAGATGGAGGTGTGCCTCTAGAAGCACGGGGCCGTGCCTGTTTCCTCAAACTGCTTATAAATAGAGGAGAATTTTGCATTAATAAAGTGTGGTTGAAGAAAATCTCTATATGGGTTCTCTTTTAAAAACACTCACATTACACTCATAGTGAAGATCTCGTGAAGAGTTTGAAGGCTTGGAGGTTACCATTGATATCCATCATCATCAACATCATCATTATCCATCATCACCATTAGTAGGGAGATTCATCCACATTTGGTTAGATTGTTCTAGTTTAATCATGTGTTTTTTTATCATCATCTCTTTTAATGTTCATAACAATGTTCATTATGAGCTAAACTCCATTTACCATCTAAAATCTATGAAGAAGCTTTGTTTAATTGATGATTATGTGAAACATGTGGTTTAGTTTGGTAAAGTACATGATTGTTTTACAATTATCCATTGATAAAAAAATGTTTTATCACATTAAATCAATACATCAAGGTTGATGACTAAAAATCATTCATGTTCACTCATGTTCTTGGAGACTAGAAATGGTAAAAGGAATACTTTGATAACTTATTTAAGATAAAACATGGAGCCTTATGTTGTACTTAAAAATGATGAGATATAAGTTATAATCTATTTCTCTAGTTTTGGTAATTCTAAAATAACATTGTTAACATGATTGCTTAGGTTATCATGCTAGTTAAAGAAATCATATGTTAATGGAATGTGTAATTATAACCTAATCTAATCAACCAAGGGGAGGTTGTGTGAGTTAACTACAACCACTCGAAGTTGTTAGGATTGGCATTTGAGAAATCGAAGTCAATCCTAATCGTTCTACTTTACCAAACTGCTTGTCTACTTAAATTGACATTCTCGTGGTAGCATGATATTAAGCATAGGATGGACTTGAAAATACACATGCTACTTTCTTTTATGTCATAGAATATGTTTACTTAGAAATGAGGGACTATTCTATCATATATTATTATGACAAGTTTATCACATGTTTACTTAATAATCATCAAGGAAAAATGTAGTGGATTCTTGATCTTAGATGGTAACCTTCATATAATTTAATTACTCATTTATAATTTCTCTTCTTGTCACCTATATATTATATATAGGTATTTATATTTTATAAAAAAGTTTATAAATTAACCCAAAATGATTAAAACTCTCTGATTACATTAAAACGAAGATTCATTATTAGAAACATTTGTGTCCATGGATCGATACTTGGTTCTTACCAATACTATTCTACATATACGATAGGTACACTTTCTTATTTTGTGTGTGTTTAGTCTTAGCAGAAATCACTTTTATAAATTTAAAACACGATTTTGTGCAAAAGCAAAAAATCCCATCCATTATAATAATACTAGCACACCGCACACACACATCATATAGGTAGTCCGAAGCTTCTCTGGGGAAACTTAAGGTTCCTAAAGGGAAAAGATCAGCTCTTCTTTCATCTTATGCAAAATGGGTGAATGTCATTTCCGTGCAACCTTTGTCCAGCCTTTGCCTGTCCTATTATTTCTTTTACTTTGGCAGTCATGACTTTTTCTGACATTTACTATAGCAGGAGCTTCCTGGTCAACTTAGGAAACTCTTTGGACAAGTGTCGAGCTTCCCCATCTGACAACTTATGATTAATGCTTCTTTATTCCTAAGCTTCCCCACCTTGGTGATACTCTCAATATCCTCATTTTGAGTGAGATTTATTTGTGATTTACTCCCCCGTGAACAGTTTCCCAACCTTCATCTCGTGAGTCGTGACAATGGTCTAGATGACTACCAATTTATGTAAAAAATTATCCTTTTTGTAAAGTGTTTCTTTCATGTACTACACAACTAACTTTTCTATTTGCTTTCTTTTGTCTTTACTTTCAATTTCATTTTTTACTAAACATATTTCTAGTTACATAATATTTAAGTTAAACTTTTTTACTATATACTATAAGGACGGTTTTGTATATATTTTGTTTTTTACACTAATTTGGTTCATGTATAATAAATAGAAATAACTTGGTTTTTAATTGATATTTTTTCACAATGACAAAGGAATTGGTAGTTTACGATGCAATTTGTGGTAGTTCAGCGACTTGTTTCACGGTGTTTTAAAAAATTATTAACAACCTGTATATAACCTAAGTCGGAAAAGAATCTCTATTTGATTAAACATACCTAGCGTCTTATCTTATGTTTCTAAGAAAGTAAAATAATGACACCTAGATGTCAAACCTACATTCAGTTATAGCCTGATTTTCTCTCATAATCATCTAATCTCTTATCTCATTCATTCTAGCTATCTATGAGTCATGGGCCAAAACCAGTTTGGCAATTAAGTTATAAAATAGTCAATTTTCCTCATAATCTTCTAATCCCTCATTTCATTCATTATAGCTATCAGTGGGTTATGTGTCAAAACCATTTTGGCAATTAGGCTATAAAATAGTATGAAAATTAAGACTAAAATTGTCACCCCCCAAATTAGTGTCAGGCGTGTGACCAACGGTACCTATTTTTGTAAATATTTCAGAATTTAGGTTGCAAAGTGAAAGTCTTTTCATTTAATAATATTATATTTGTTAGGGCATGAATTTTATGCTGAGGATCCTTAATCCTTAACTATCTTATGGATAGATTATCCTTGAGATATGTAACAGGTTATAAAGGATCAATGATCCTCGATGTATTTGTTTACTAATGATTGCGTTTAGTATGGTGATGTGTTAGACAGGTATAAAAACTCTAAGATCCAGTCTACTGTACGTTCCGCTACGAGACATCTATAGCATATGGTCAAGATTGAAGACTAAGCGAAAGAGAGAAGTAACGGAATAAAAGACCGATTGCCGAGTACTAAAAGACAAGATATATTATTCTTGAAGACGTGCTTGCATCAATTATCCATATGGAGTATTCTCTAGCTGGAGTATGGATCCAGGATCCTTATTCAGCAAATCTATTAATGGACGATTTCGTGTGGAGATTGATGTTTAAGTAACCACAACGGCTCCTATACTTAGTCTACCGCTTATCTCTTCATTAAACGTCTGCTAGCACGTGGTCAAAGAGCAAGATGGAAGAGAGTGGAAGACTAGGGTGATTATAGGACATAGTTGTTAGTTAGTTATATGTATTTTTCTTTATATACCGAGTCGTGATCAACATTAGAACACACACAAACACACGTATTCTAGCTGCTAAGATATTTTGTACTCACACATATAGCATTCGTTGATCAACAAATCCACAACACTTGTAATCATCTTTTTACCATTAATAAACTTGACGGTGATAGTTTTCACCGTCCGAGGGTTTTTTGTGCCGAAGATTATAATAATCACATACCATCCGACCATGGATTACATTGTTAATCTTTGACCGAAGCAATTCGACCAAAGATTACCTTGCTAGTTTTTGACCGAAGTAAGATTATCATAATCAAGGGGTTTTTCCCTCATGATCAAATCGTTGTGTTCATCAAGACTTCGATTATACATTCGCTCTTATCGTGTTAGCACTATACCTCACTTTACAGATTTGGATATATTATCCTTAGCTTATTTTTATCCAAAACAATTTGGCGCCCACCGTGGGGCAATTGGTGCTATAATCCGTATTATTCCTATCAATTCTAAATTTTCATACCCATATCACTATCAATGGCCTCTCAATCAACCTCTGTTTCATCAACCATGCCGTCATCAGTCCCTCTCTCATCGAGAACTTTACCACCGATGCCTCCGCCAATCACGGGAGCACAACGGCCTGCTGCAGCTGGAAGCAAGACGCAACTACCAGTCTTCCAGAGCTCGAAAACCGCTGCTGCTGCGCCGGTGGTTAACACTAACAGTGATGTTTCATCTATGTTTTCGCAGGTTAAAGCATACATGGAGCAGCAGAACAAGACCAACCAGAGGATCCTTCGTGAGATAGAAGATCTCAAGAAGACTAAGAGGCCAACGGAGGATCACACTCTTTTGATGCCCAGGATGCTGGATTTCACCAGTCCAGGATCCATGGCTCAGTTCACTCAAGGATCATCTATCCTTCAACAAGGGTCCATGGGTCAACATACTCAAGGATCCTCACTGTTTTAGCCAGGATCATCTATCCTTCAACAATGGTCCATGGGTCAGCAAACTCAAGGATCCTCATACTTTCAGCAAGGATCATTTATCCTTCAACAAGGGTCCATGGGTCAGCAAACTCAAGGATCCTCACACTTCCAAAAAGGATCACCCATCCTTCAACCAGGATCCTCTGGATTGTATCTTCAAGGATCCTATAATTCCCAACATCAAGGATCCTTCTATCAGAATCCAGGATCCTTAGGAGTCCAACATCAACGATCTTCCGAAGTCCATGAAGGAGATTTCATTCTCATGCAGACTATCGCATCGGGTGGTCCAACTCCTATCGCTGACTCTTCTTATCCCAGATACTCATCCGAGATGCCAACCTGCTCCCAGCAAAGAGGACATTTGTATGATCCTTTATCCTTAGATGCTAACCGTGGTTCCATGCAGGATGCAGGTATCAACAAACCTATGGCCAAGGAACTACAGAAGCTCAAGGATATGATATCCAGTGTTCCCGGGGTGATACGGCCAATCCCCGAGATACCTGAGGGAAGCCACAAATTATCCAGATTTGCTCCGCCTATCTGTGATGCTGAAATCCAGAAATAATTCCAAACCCCCAACATGAAGACTTATGATGGAACCACTGATCCTGAAGAACATGTGGCGCAATACAGAGAAATGATGGAAATCAACCCCATTCCTGAGAGACTCAAGGAAGCCTGTTTGTGTAAAGGCTTTGGATCCACACTAACAGGATCAACATTAAAATGGCTGCTAAGTCTTCCTCCCTTTTCAATTACTTCTTTTTCACATTTAGTTAACTTGTTCAACAGTCAATTTTCCTGTAGCAGGAAATTTGAGAAGTTAACTAGTGATTTATACCGAGTTATCCAACCTAGTGATGAATCCCTTAGGGATTTTTTTACGAGGTTCGGCATGGAAACTCTAGAAATCCCTAATCTTGACATGGCTACTGCTGTTGAAGCCTTCAAGATGGGACTTCAGAGGGGATCTCCCTTTTATGATGATCTTGTGATGACTCCTTGCAGGTCTCTAGATGAAGTAAGGAACAGAGCACTAAGGTTTATACGGCTGGAAGATGACAAAAGGATCCAAGAAAGATTGGGGGCTCAGACAAAACAAGAATTCCCTGACAAGAATAAAGGATCCTCATACAGGAACAACAACTCAAAGCCGTACACCAAGTTCAACAATCGAAACGTACGAGCAGTTGAAGAAGGAGATGATGATGAAGACTATCCCTGCATCTCCGAGTATTGTTTCTCCGTAGATACCCATGGCTTGATTTGTGCCATGAAGGATCAAGGGGATAAATCAAGGTGGCCCCGAAAGAACGAGAAGATGACTACCTTCAAAGACAAGTCTAAGTGGTATGCCTTCCACGAAGATTTAGGCACATGACAGACGAGTGCATTGGCTTAAGGAGGGAAATTGGATACCTCCTGAGCAAGGGTTACTTTGAAGAACTCTTGGGAAGGAAGAAATCCAAGATCCAGGATCCTGAAGATCTTCCACAAAAAGCAACACCATCACCACCAGACGCTCACGTGATCAACTTCGTCTCCAGAGAATACGACATATTTCGAGCTTCTTGTCCCGTAGAAGAATTTGATTTGGACGGTGAAAGAAGACCGCTCATCCCCACTACTCGAGTGACTGATGGGAGAATCTTCTTCGACTCGAATATCCAGGATCCTCACCAGGATGAGCTGGACGTACGAATGATCAATTTCATCTCTGGAGGTTCATACATATGTGGAACTTCTTTCTCTGCAGGAAAAAGACTCGCCAAGGGGATCAAATTGGATGGCGGAGAACGACCAATAGTATCCACCACTTTGACGACAGACAAAAGGATCTTCTTCGATGAAGAGGACAAACTAAACATCCAGGATCCTCACCATGATGGTTTGATTATAACTTTAGTTATCGCTAACCATTATGTATGCAGGATCCTAGTTGACGGTGGGAGCTCGGTCAACATCATCCGACATGATGTGCTAAAGAAGATGAACATACCATATTCGGAGATCATCCCTAGAACATCAGTGCTAGTCGGTTTCAGTGGAGAAACCAAAAGACATTGGGGGACATCAACCTCCTAATTTATATCAAAGGGTTGAATTCATACCAGAAATTTTGTGTTATTGATAACCTTTCTTGTTGCAATGTTATTTTAGGTAGGCCCAGGCTGCATGGAATGAAGGAAGTAGCCTCAACTTATCACCAATGCATCAAGTTACCTACTCCTTGGGGAGTTGTGAAGATAGTTGGTGACCAAGCGGAGGCCAAGAACTATTATTCTTTTTCAATGAAGCCAACAGCCAAGCAAACTACAGCATAGCAACCACAGCAACATCCTAGGGACGTGCTGGAAGCTCGGGAGAAAAACCTTAAAGAGGTATCATTGAACCTCGAGGATCCAGAGATAAAGGTGTTCCTAGGATCCAGTTTCCCCAGCAAGATTGAGGAGGATTTAGTATCCTTCTTAGGGCAAAGAAAATCTACCTTTGCCTTCAAGCACTCAGACATGACAGGTATTTCAAGAGAAGTAATTACTCATAAATTAGGCCTTGATTTATCTATTAAACCCGTCCATCAGAAGCGAAGAAAATTTGCTTCTGAAAGGAACAAGATCATACAAGAAGAAGTTGAAAAACTTCTTAAGGCCGGTATAATCAGAGAGGTCCAATATCCTCGATGGCTAGCTAATGTGGTCGTTGTTTCAAAAAAGAATGGAAAGTGGAGGGTGTGTGTCGATTTTACCGATTTTAACAAGGCATGCCCCAAGGATCCTTTCCCATTACCACATATAGATTCCATGGTGGATGCAAAGACAGGACATGAAATGCTTACCTTCATGGATGCTTCCTCTGGATTTCAACAAATTCAAATGGAACCATCTGATCAAGAGGATACAACATTCATGACTCCTACCGGCATATACTGTTATACTGCTATGCCGTTCGGACTAAGAAATGCAGCGGCAACATACCAAAGACTAGTAAACATGATGTTCAAGGATCAGTTGGGCAAGACTATGGAAGTATACATAGACGATATGGTGGTAAAATCGAAGAAAGCTGAGGATCACCTTAGAGACCTCGAGGAAGCATTCAATATTCTCGACCAGTATAACATGAAATTGAATCCGTCAAAATGCCACTTTGGTGTTAAGGCTGGAAAATTTCTGGGATATATGGTGACTAAAAGAGGAATTGAAACAAGCCCTGAGCAGATTGAAGCCATCCTTAATTTGAAGTCTCCTGCAGGAAGAATAGCCGCTCTCAATAGGTTCATCTCAAGATCCTCCGAAAAGTGCAAAGACTTCTATGACATCCTTAGGAAGAATAAGAAGTTTGAGTGGACGGAGAAGCATGAGGCTACTCTTACAGCCTTGAAGGATTACTTATCCTCAGCTCCAGCTCTAATGAAGCCGGTGGATGGAGAATCCTTATATCTATATCTTGCTGTCTCAGGAAATGTAATAAGTGTCGTCTTGGTAAAGGATCATGAAGGTGAACAACATCCCGTTTACTATGTAAGTAAAAGTCTTCTAGATGCAGAAGCCAGGTATTCTCATTTAGAAAAGTTAATTCTTGCACTTATTATGGCTTCTACTAAATTGAGACATTATTTTGAAACTCATCCTATTATTTTGAGAACTAATTATCCTGTGAAGAATGTTCTTAGAAAACCAGAGTTATCAGGTAGAATGGCCAAGTGGGCTGTGAAATTAAGTGCATATGATATCCAATACGAGCCAAGAACAGCAATCAAATCTCAAGCACTGGCGGACTTTGTGGCTGATTTCACTAGTGACCTACAAAAAGAAGCTGACTTGGAGGTCCAACAACTAGAGAAGACTAAGGATCCTTGGATACTTTTCACTGACGGAGCTTCTAATGTAAGAGGAACAGGATTGGGGATCCTACTGAAATCGCCACAGGGGGACATATTACCCCAGTCTATAGCATGTGAGTTTCAAGCAACAAACAATGAAGCAGAATATGAGGCTTTGATCGCAGGTTTGCAATTAGCTAAATGCATGAGGATCAGGTATCTTCAAGTATATATAGATTCATTATTAATTTCTAACCACTTTAATGGCTCATATGCTGTTAAAGGAGAAAAACTAATCAAATACCTAGATGTTATGAAGGAATTAGCAAAATCCTTCGAGTTATTTAGAATTGTACAGGTACCAAGAGAAGCAAATGCCGGGGCAGATGCTTTGGCAAATCTAGCCTCATCTCTGAAAATTCCAGAAGATACGAAGATTCCAATCATTCATATTCTCTCACCAGCAATAGGAGAACAAGAAGTTGGGGAGATAACGAATAACAAAGAAATTGTACTCTGGGATCCATCATCCTCAAATAACCGGGAATCATGGATCCTTCCGATCAAGAAGTACATTCAAATAGGAGAGATTCCAATTACCGAGAATCCTAAATCCTTCAAACTCAAGGTATCACAATACATTTTATTATATGAAATGCTATACAGGAAATCTCTTGCAGGTCCATACTTGAGGAGCATCGAGGATCCTGAAATTCAAGAGGTGCTCAAAGATTTTCATGAAGGTGACTGTGGTAATCACACTGGTGGTAGAGCCCTGTTTTCTAGGATTCTGAGAAAAAGGTTACTTCGGGCCAACAATGAAGAGAGATGCAATGGAATATTCAAAAAAATGTGATGCTTGTCAAAGACATGCAAACATCATTCACCAGCCAGCAGAACCTATGTATCCTATATCCTCTTCGTGGCCTTTCATGAAATGGGGTATAGATATTGTGAGCAAACTACCTAAGGCACCAGGAGGAAGAGTATTCATGCTTTCAATGGCGAACTATTATTCAAAATGGATAGAAGCAGAAGCTTTTGTTCAAGTACGCGAAAAAGAGGTGATATATTTCATTAAAAGAAATATTATTACTAGATTTGGTATCCCCTCGGAAATTATTTGTGACAATGGTTCCCAGTTGTTTTGGACAAAAATCTGCTAAGGATCAAGTATCCAAATCTGTTATGTGAGGTAAGGTGCTAACTCGATAATAACAAGTGCGTAATTGTAATATTGGTGAACACAAAGGTTTGATCACGATGGAAAAATCCCTTAACCAAGATAGTCTTACTTCGGTCAAAACTTATCAAGGTAATCTTTGGTAAAATAACTCCAGTCAAGGATTAATAAGATAATCTTTGGTCGGATTACTTACTTTAGTCAATGATCAACAAGGTAACCTTTGGTCGACGAGTATATGATTATCGTGATCTCCGGCACAAAAAACCCCCGGACGGTGAAAACTATCACCGTCGATTGTATTGATAACTAAAAAGTGGTTACAAGTGTTGTGGAGTAAATGACCGAGATTACAAAGTATGCTAGTGTGTAGAGAGAATGTTAGTTTCTGCTCTTAGTGTGTGTGATAGTACATGTGTTTTTTCCTATTCGATCATAGCTCGTTTAAATAAGAAAATATCACTAACTATATCTCCTATCTATCCGAAAATCTTCCACCTAGCCGCTCCACGACCTTTGACCACGTGCCAATAGCCATCCAGTAGCGAGATAAGCGGAAGAATGAGTCTTATAGCCGTTTTTGATATTTACACGCTCATCTTCACACGAGTTCGTCCATTAACAGCTACATTGAAGTAGGATCCTGGATTCATGCTCCAGCTGGAGAACGCTCTGTGAGGATAAATGATGCAAGTACGTCTTAAAGTTGTCACACCTGTCTAACACATCACCATACTAAACGCAATCATTAGTAAACAAGTAATACCGAGGATCGTCGATCCTTTATATCCTGATATATATTTCAAGGATAAACTATCCATAAGATAGTCAAGGATAAAGGATCCTCAGTATAAAATTCATGGCCTAACACCGGTTTATCGGGAAAAGAACCACTAACTTTTGTGACAGCTGGGGCATCAAGATGATAACATCTACTCCAGTGCATCCTCAAGCTAATGGTCAAGCGGAATTTAGCAACAAAATCATCATCAACAATCTAAAGAAGAAACTATGATCCAAGAAGGGAAAGTGGGCCGAAGAGCTACCTTATGTTCTTTGGGCCAACCGGACAACACCCAAGAATGCAACAGGTCAAACACCCTTCTCATTGGTGTTTGGCTCATAGGCAGTAATTCCTACAGAAATGGTGGTTCCTACTGCAAGAACGAGCATCTGTGATCCTGGAGCCAACAAAGAAATCCTTCTTGAAGACTTGGATACTGTAGAAGAACTCAGAGACCTAGCTAAGATCATAATGGCAGCTTATCAACAAAGGGTATCTGAGGCATACAACAAGAATATAAGGATCAGAAGATTTCAAGAAGGAGATCTAGTCTTGAGGAAAGCCTTCCAAAATACTACCAATACGGCTGATGGAAAGTTAGCACCCAAACGGGAAGGACCTTATCAGATGGAGTCGGAAGCAGGAAAGGGGGCTTATCATTTGCTCACAATGGAAGGCAATAGATTACCAAGAGCATGGAATGCTATCCACCTCAAGAAGTATTTTTTATAATCAGGATCCAGTATCCTGAGAGGGTATATTATCCTTAAAGGATCAAGGATCACCGAAATTGGTAATATCTATCCGATTACTTATCCTTTTCAATTTCTTATTATTAATTTAAGGATAATACATTCTTAACATTTTATCTTTTCCAAGTTTTGAGTAACAATGCAGGATATTAACAAGATGTATAATAACCAAGAGGTTGGTCACCTCTCCTTTACATTCGAGGTACTATCCTATTTCTCTTGGCCTAGCCCATGTTTGGGTATGACCCCCGATGGTTATATTCTCTAAGGTTTAAAGGTTTTCACCTTTATTATAAATAGAGTTTCTACAATCTCGCCTGGAGCGCACGTTATCCAACGTATAGTCCGGGGCAGCGGGACCAGTACACGCTTAGTGGCTGACAATTCGTTGTTTTTGGCTGTATGGAGGATCCTACGAATTATGGTAGACGTACCATACCACCGGTTTATAACGTTTTCACGTTATCTCAAGAAAAAGGTTTCTAACATTTTTATGTTAGCTAAGGTTTTGGCGTTTTCACGTCACTCACGTTTAGGCTAAATCCCGGTTTGGGTAAGTCCCCAGTTAACATCCGTATTTGGGCTTGTCCCCAGTTTTGGCCTTGTCCGCAGTTCACGGGCTTGTCCCCAGTTTTGGGCTTGTCCCCGGTACACGGGCTTGTCCCCAGTTGC
Source organism: Bidens hawaiensis (assembly GCF_021521415.1). Taxonomy (NCBI): domain Eukaryota; kingdom Viridiplantae; phylum Streptophyta; class Magnoliopsida; order Asterales; family Asteraceae; genus Bidens; species Bidens hawaiensis. The sequence goes on from NW_027494767.1 coordinate 154,956, forward strand.
ACGGTCTTGTCCCCACTTTATTATTTGGGCTTGTCCCCAGGTTAATGGGTTTGATCCCAGTTAACACTATAAATTGTATGCAATAGATTTTCTAAGTTTATCATGAAGACAAAGTTTTATGGATTCAATATCCTAAGGTTATTTCTTCAAGGATCATTGAAGGTTCAATACTTATGGTAATTTAGGTCTACCTAGACCCACCCTCTGGTATGATCTCTATTGATGAATTTATTTTGTCTTAGTTTCAATAATTTTAAATGTTTTAATTTAAATGGCTTATTTCTTTAAGGGTATTCTGTAAAAGCTTTTGTCAAATTTTAAGGATACTTTATCCTTGAGTTTGTCCTTCAAGAATATTCTATCCTATATAATTTTCATAGTGATCTTTTATCCTAAAATCTCTTACTCAAGATTATTTTTCAAAACAATCAATAATGCTAAAGTTATATCAAACAAAATTTTGAAATAAATAACAAGCAAATAGTTAAAAGTTTTATATTATTAAAACATAAGTCACCAGGACTTATCCAAAATTCTTAACCCGGACTTCACCATACAAAAGATGGACCATCCATCCGGGTTAAGTGAGTACTACTAACTGTTCATGGGTGCAGGAAAATTAAAATCAGGGGCATCAAAGGCTTCATCCCCACAAACAGAGGATCCATCCACCTTTGTTACCCCCGCAAATTGTCTTAAGGATCATGGATCCTTTACCCTAGTTACTACTATTTATTACAAACCAAAGTTATTGTTCAGAAAAACATCAACACAAAATAAAAAAGTGGGCTCAGGCCTTGTCTTCTGTATCCTTCATCGCCCACTTAAGCTGCATCTTCATCCTTAGCAGCACCTTCTCCCTTACCAGCTTCAGCCACCTCCTTGACGCCACTAGTCCAAGCCTCATTATTTTCAGCTATCTCCTCATCGCCCTCACCACCAAGATCATCAAGGGCAGTCTTCCACTTTTCCACATCCCAGGTCGTCTTATCGAAAGAGGGATCACCGGCCTCCTTCTCCATCTTGATCTGTGCTTGGAATACTGACCTGGCAGCCCACACCTTGGCTTCATTCGTAGCCTGCTCCACTGCCCTTGACGCTGGGTTTTTGCTAAGGATAGCTGATCCTCCAACTGTTTTTTCTCCTTGGATAGCTGGATCATGGCCTTGTCCTTGGCAACCACGACTTTCCCTAACCCCGACAGCTTATCACTCATCTGGCCGATGATCTTTTCGTAGTGCTCTTTGAAAGCACTCATCTCCTATAAACAACAAAGCAATCAAGATCAGAAGGATATTAGATCCTAAAACTCAAAGTATCTGGATACAGGATACTTACAGAGAAAACAATGTCATAATGAGTCTCGGGATCAGAGGACCTCTTTCTTTTGGAAGCAATGGACTTAGACCCGGTTGTTGCAGTCTTGGGCTCGGAACTAGTGGCTGCTTTTGAAGCTTCTTTCTTGATGACAGGAGAGGTGACCATGTTGGACTCGGTCTGCCCAAGAGACATATTAAATTGATGTGGCTAGTACGTTATGATCCAAGTCGGGTCATACCCAATAACAAGCTAGACAAACACCGATAATATTCGTTCATATATGATGTGATCATAACAAATGAATATTATTAACACTTGAGTTATTTGGAAAGGGGTTTCTAAATAAAATGTACTTGTGTAATAAACAAATCATATGAATGATTTATGTTTTATGAAAGAACATTACATAGTGTTATTTAAGTTAGTTAAATAACAATATGTGAATAATAATAACCAAGCATGTCTCTTAACATATAATAGGTTTTATAAGTTATAAGTTATAAACTTATAAAAGTATATATGTATGGATATATATATATATATATTGTAACGATTCCGACTAAACCAGGTATACCCTAACCGGTAGACGATAGTTACATTATATTTAATGTCGGGTACATGAATTACCATAGTAATTATACGAGAATACATGGTTCACTGTATTGATTGTACGTGAATATATAATTCATCATATTGAATATACGATTAATCGATTGATAGTTATTGAAACCCGAACAGATCGAGGGTTCAATTATAGACGAGATATATGATATTTAGTAATGTTTACGAAGTATTAAAGCTTCGGGATAAGTGAATTAAAGCACAGAAAAAGAATCTTCGATTTAATGGTACATCGGTACGTTAAACGAAACCTTTAATACCAAACCGAGCAAGAGACGATCGATCAAGCCGAAAAAGATGCGCAACTATTAATAATATGATGTTCTAAGATAATAAATGCCATGGTTTAAGTTTTTAAAGTTTTTAAATCGGTTTTATATAAATTTCATTTTTTAAGCCGAAAACGACCGTTTTAGCTTCGTTTTAAGCCAAATTAAACATTTAACCAAAAAACAAACTGAACCAGATTATCCAAAACATTATCCGGATTGCGAGAATCCAAATGTGTGGATAGAATTGGAGAGGTGGGTCCCACCCCACCCCTTTACTTGTGCCGATCGGAATGGGGTAATCCCCCCTAGCCTTCATTTCTTTTTTACATCAAACATTCTCCATGATCTTCAATCCTTTCCACTTCATGATCCAAAAACACGGAATTTTAGCAAGAAAACCGAGGTAAGAATCGAGTTATTTGCGTGTTCATCTTCGTTTCTTGAGTTTATTTGCAAGAAAATGAGGTTTCAAAGATGAAAACCGATTCTTGCATGATCAAGTGATGTATACGGGTTATACAAGGGATCTTGGTCCAAGAAAGGAGTTAAACGAACCAAAAACGAATTTTACGGTTTAAACTTTAGTTTTGAAACAATAACCGAAACTATAGTGTAAGTGGCTTGATCGTGAGTGTAACTTGCTTGGTATTGTGGTATGTTGGTTGTAGGTTCTGTATTTAGTGGTAGATAAGGCGGAAAGACGAGTTTGTAGCTTGTAGTGGCGGAAAACAAAAGGTATATTCGGTTTATGTTCGGTTTTGGAGTTTTTGAACAGATTGTTGATGGTTTAGAGTTGGGTCATGAAATTTTACAGGGATGTTCTACACATGAAAATAAGAGTTCTGTGAAATGTTGGTAATTTTTGGATAAAGGATGAATATTTGGTGAATTTAATGCTCGGTTTTGGCTAAAAATGGTGAAAAATAGTTAAATATCATTAAAAATTCTGGAAAATGTCAGATAAGCTTTTTATAACATGAATAAGTCACACACAAAATTTTAGGTCAGTTGGAGAAGTCTAAGTAGGCTTTTCGGTTAAACGAGTTCTAGGGTTTTCTAGCTCGGTTTTAGTGAAAATGGCATGTAAAAAAAGATTTTGGTTCTAGAAAATTTACAGGGGACTATGTGGATGGCAGGGGACATCCAGAAAAAATTTGGTATTTTTCTAAGGTCGTTTGGTATTTACGACATATTTAGTGTTTAAATGGTGTTTAAAAATAGATAAATAAATTTTAAATATAAAAATTAATTCTGGAAATATTTTTATAAAATTCCCCACTGTCAAAAAGTGATTTTTGCAAAATTTCAAGATCCGAGGTTAAACGGATCATTATTTGTGCTAAAAAGAAAATAAAAACAAACTTTTAAAGCTTAAAACGCGTAAACCGGTAATGTTCGCTTAAACGAACTGACTGGGGTATAAAAACCCTAAAAATGAACTATTTTCATATAACTGAGTTAAATGTAAATCATCCGAAAATAATTCGGATGATTTGAGTAATTTTAACCGATTTAATAGTTTCCGGTACGCTAAAGACGGAAAACGCGGCCAATCGGGACGTCTAAACCGAGCTCTAATTTCACAACTTTAATTAAATTATCAGTCAGCAACTATTTTCGGGTTGTGTGTGACCAAACTCATTTTTTTTGAAACGTAAAAACGGATAACCGTGCTAGGCACGCAAAACGGGAAAAACGACTAATAGTGATTTTGACTAGTGAACTCTAAACGATATCATAATCTGAGTCCGGAGAAGTGTTTCTGGGTTAACATTGCCCCCGGAACGGTTACAGTACTGGGTTAACAGTGTCCCCAGATGTACCGGTTAACACGGTTAAAGTTATATTAATAATGAGTGTATAGTAACAATCGTAGGGATCATATTACAGATTGGACGTGTTAACTGATAATGATTGTTGTTACCTGCTTGCATGTGCTAAGGTGAGTTTCACGAGCCCCTTTTTCTGAATTGTTTTATAATATTTTCCCGGGGCGGAAGCATGTTACTATTGAAATGTTTAAGTACATACTGAACGCATGGATTTGCGTGTATTTATAAATATTTGATTGTACATGAATCGTACGGAATGGGTACAGTACTGGGTTAACAGTGTCCCCTGATGTCTCTAGAAGTGTTTCTGGGTTAACATTGCCCCCGGAATGGGTACAATACTGGGTTAACAGTGTCCCCAGATGTCCCTAGAAGTGTTTCTGGGTTAACATTGCCCCCGGAAGGGTACAGTACTGGGTTAACAGTGTCCCTAGATAATATTATATTATGATATTGATTTATCTAGGTTTACTCAAATTGTGAAACTCACCAACTATTCGTAATTGACCTGTTTTCTCACATGCTTTTCAGGTACAATTAAGATGAAGTGATTGCTTACGTGCTAAGTGCTTGATGTGTGTAAGATTTGCGTGCGGAATGTTAGGATACATTATAATAAATTGAATTATGTATCGTATTGTATGACGTGTGTATCACCTAGACGGTAATGAAATACAAGATAATGTAATTTGAAGTATATTAATGCATTCAGTTTTCTTTATAAACAATGTGGTTGATATCAGAGGTGTCTGTTGCATCCCGTTTACGTTTCCGCTACGGTTACGGGATGTTACAGAACTTGGTATCAGAGCCATTGGTTATAAAGAATTAGGATATCTTTAAAAGATACCTAAAATATAACCAGTAGCTCAAGTATTATAGGATCTGAATATCAACTAATAATTTATAGTGACGAGATCTGGATGAACTTGGATGGACAAGTGAGTTATTATGGTCCGGAACATAATAACAGACTTGTCCGCACGAGGGAATTCAGGGGAATTCACGGGGTACATTAATAGGTAAAAATGGCAACATATGTGTAAAGTATATAATATTATTTATGCGTGCTAATGTGTATATATATTTATATGTACATATCTTGTGGATACATGTATTGAGAAATAGGACCCGGATAAGGAACCGGGGGGATAAAATAATAAAAGTACCGAGGCTGCTGAAATTCCTAGAGCATCGGTTGATGATAAGTCTGACTTATCGGGCCATAGTTATGATAGTACCAAAGTAGCTCTCCCGTTTGACATTAACCAGAAATACCTAGTAACCGTCACTCCCAACCAAAATTGATAAATCCCTTACCCTACCAACACCGGTACCGTATATCCTAATAACCCCCTATGTTCACCTGAACCGCCGACCCTCACGTACGGACGGACCTGTACCTGAACCCATTCTTATTCCATTAAGGTAAAAAAAAAAAAAATAATAAATAAATAAAATAATAATAATAATAAATTTGATAATAAATGAGCTGATAAAAATAATATATAGAAATGTATATGTTCGTTTCTCACTCTCAAACATATGAGACATACCACCTCCAGATCGAGAATTACCGATTTTAGCGAACCTAGAACGCCTGAGGACATTGACTGAACAAGTGATAGAGTTTCCCATATTGGTAATTGAGAATATTTGAAGGCAACATGGGCTGCGCGATTACCTTGAACCTTGCAACTCCCTATGTTAATCTTATATCCGTTAGATGCCTATACTCATGAATACTTGAATAGAATGATTACCCATACACAAAGAGGTGTTGGAATCATTATAGCATAGTTGGTTGTTCGTTCGTAGGTGGTATACCGTCTATGCCGGATATACAAATAGACACGGACATTATAACTCCGTGGTACGTAATCGTTTGGTGCTCACGGTGAGCATGTATCGGATATGCTGTCATGCAGAAGGATATTGAAATCAAGTGTATTAAACATTAATCCTTGTTGAGAAAGATCTATATGTCAGTTGGTGACAAGAATTATGAAACATATTTAAACGTTAACCGACGTCAGGTTAAGTCTATATATTATTATATTTGTGGGACATATATACTAGATACTGGTATGTGTAATATGTAGGATAATATTTGGTGTGTATGTATACCTGCTGTTATGATTGAGCTGGTAACGAGTTATACGGTGAGATTAGTATGGATTACTGCGTACAGGATGAGTACGGCAGAATGACATAAAAAGAGTAACTCCAATGATGGAGATTGATATGATTCAGTTGATTGCTCAAAGATAGCAGATGATGATACCGAATGTTGTATCACAGATCACTGCTAGTGTTGATGCAAATGTGATCGCAGAATTATAGATCGAGCAATCACATGATTGTGAATATTTCAATTCTTAGTGTTATTACTAAGAGTGATAATGTTCCACCGAATACTATTATGACTACAAGTATTAGTTATAAACTAAACATGAATAGTAGTCGTAATGAATTAGATCCGGTATGAAGGATATGTTTGTTGGTTGTGTTAAGGAAATTATTAATAGTTTACTGAGGGTAAAGGGAGGAATAGATTAGCGAGTGGATAGAAAAGATCGAAGTGGTTAAGGATATTGGTAAGAGTCTAGAACATTGTGTAGAATATGCTACAGATATGTTGGTAGATTATGTTGTATCGTGATGGAACACTATGTTATAAAATTATAGTTAGAAAATTTTTACTCAGATGATGTGGCCAGAATTTAAAATTCTTGTGCTAGAGCACTTTTGTTCGAGTAATTAAGTTCAGAGATTGGAAACTGAGCTATGGAAGATAGAAATGTTGTGTGCTGATCACTTAGAACACGCTAATTGTTTGAAGGAATTGTCATGTCTGATAACATGGCTAATTACTCCTGAACCTAAGCGAAGTGAGCACTATATTGGGGACTAACTCCATCGATAAGGAGTATAGTCAATCATGTAAAATATACTACCTTTGGAAGGGTTGTGTCACAAGCCAGCATTGATATATTTGACTCTATGGGAAGCGGACTGGAAGGACGTTAGGTGAGACGTCGAGTGTTAAAGAAGAGAAATGATAAAGGTATAGTGCAAGATAGGCTTTTGAATAAGTAGGTATGTCCTACAACCCAGAATTATACTAAGACTAGTTCTGGTGTGAAAACATAAACCGCATGAAGGGTCCTTCCCTAAATGTGGAAAATATGGTTATCGGCAGGAAGAAGAATGTCGAGTGATAGTAGGCCCCAGGTGTGGTAAAGATGGACGTAATGCCCCAATTGTAGAACCAATTATAGCCATGTGAACCGGCAACCCCAACCCATTCGTGTTCAACCACTCCGAACCCAACAGCTTCAATAACAATCCATCCAAAGAAATCAAATTATGCCAAACAGTTGTACTTGCTATGAACGTGGCAGTACAGAACGTTTCAAGAGAAATTGCCCAAAGTTGAACCAAGGTGTCGTTGGAAGACGAACCTCATGACAAGCATCAACCTCTGATCAAGCAAGGAGCCGTGCTTTTGTGAGTAATTCGAATAAGGCACGTCTTGATCCAAAGGTGGTATTAAGCACGTTGTAATTTTAAATCAATAGGCTTCAGTGATATTTTTTTACGGTTGCCGATAGAAGTTAGTTCCTGTTAACCTCCTATCATTTGGAAAGATACCGATTAGTGAAACTATTGAACCCTATACTGTAGAATCCCTAACGGTAAATCCCTAATGGTTAACTAAATTGTTCGGAATTGTCCTATTATTCTGAACGATTAACCTTCCTTATCGACCTACGACCAGTAAAGTTAAGAAGTTTGACGTAACAGCTAACATGGATTGGCTAATTCAACATGAAGCTGAAATCAAATATGAAAAGAAGATGATTAGAAGCTCTCTTTCGGACGATGAAGCGATTAGATACAGAGAAAAGTGTACGGTATTATGTTACCATTCTAATCTCATCTTGAGATGGTATAATATTTACGTCAAGAAGACGTGGTGTATTTAACAAACGTGATTGCCACAGATTTAAAAGAAAACATATAGAAGATATCCCGGTGGTACGCGATGTTGTAGGTTCCTGGACGGATCGTACACGGGATATCGCTAACAACGCAGGTGCGGAATCCCTGCGCAGGTAGTTACGAGTGTAGAGTATGTAGAGATCGAACACACAAGCAATAAACCAACCACGTTATATTGATAACAAACACGTGACCCGAGGTCACTGTTACAGACTATGACACGTAACTTGGTTACTGAAAACTGAAACGAAAACCCTAAACGAACAACCCAAACTGTTCCGTCTGAAACAGTTTATATACACGACAACTTCGCCATAGGCGAAGTTGTCAATAACTTCGCTGATTCAACAAGTTCGCCATAGCGAACTTGTTGACAACTTCGCGCATTACAAAACAAACATAAACAAAACATAATTACATTACAGACTCGATTACAAATGCTAGACTATGAACTACTGACACACATGTACCAACAGACTCCCCCTTGGCAGTAGCTTCATATCTTGATCTTCAAATCTTGAGTCCTGTAATCTTCACCTCTACGCGTGCGCCCCTTCTCTCACACATACCGACACTACCCTTTGATATTTCCTAGCTTGATCCTTCCAAGCAGGAATGTAGAAGATCTTCTTCTCGTTGAGCACTTTCAAATCAGCCTTCGATAGATTAACAAGATGCATCGGGTCGTACACTCGAAGTACTTCTTGTTCATCCTCATCTTCCATTACCGCCTCAGCTGTCTCACAATCCACGTACCACCATTTTAAATCTTTTAGGACGTTCTTGGGCATAACTTTCATCGGTACTTCTTTCAAATGACGGACTGGTTTATACTTCATTACCATCCAAGGTTTGCCGTCAGCCCTCATTCCACGATCTTTGTCTTCTATCAACTTTCCTTTTTGAGGCTTTAGCAGTTCAAACTTTTTGTCTTTAATGGCTTCTTTCCAGACGATCTTCCCAATGATTCTTGCCATATCATCATTACTTCTATTGATCAGCCCCAATCTCGCTAAATCTTTCACCTCACATTCTGGTAAGGAATTCAGAGATCTCAACAATCTCTTAAAGTACTGAATGCCGTCGTACCGTTTGATCACAAATAGTTTCAGTTCTTTGTCGTACAACCAGCATATGATTCCTTTCTTTGACTCTGCATAGCCCTTTATATTATAAGACTTTCTGAACATCGTTGGCACTGCAGGCTTCTTGGTTTTAACAAACCACTGAGCACAGCCTTCTTTCCAGTTCGGCTGCTCCTCCCATACTGTATCTTCTATCACGCTCTCATCCCCCAATTCTGATCTCTCAACAGCTGGAATCTCATGTTCCACTGAATCATCCACAATCTCACCTTCTTCTAATACATCTTCCACATTAATCTGTTCTCCAATCCTCTCAATCTCATCCATAGGCAACACGTCATCATCATCCATCAACTCATCGTCCTCCTCCTCATCCAACTCCTTCAACGCATCAATAACGTCTTCAACATCAGCGTCGTCATCCACAACTACAACATCATCACCAGCTGCATTTGTAGACTCCCCCTCAGTTGTGGAAGCTCCAAGAGCCTGAGAGGTTCTTGGCAGCTCATCACCTGCACCTGAAGGTGCATTGGGATCATCGTCATGATCTTCTCGTCTTTTCGTTCTCAACTCATCGCCCCTACACGTCTTCTCCCCCTGAGATGCCAAGTAATCCTTGAAGGCATCTATTATTCGTCCATGTTCAACCAGGAGGGCAGCTTGTAGTCGATTGGATTCCACTAGGCGGTCAATAGTCTTTGACTGTTCAGCAACAATCCGCTCTAGCGAAAGAATCCTCTCGGTATCTGAAGTAGGCAATGGAGTTGGTGGAACATCAGCAGAAGTGACCGCAGGTGGTACACTTGGTAACCCTGCAGTAGAAGTTATTGTCGACTCCACAAACCGTGCAACTACCACCGGTGGATTAAGCGGTTGAGGTGGTAGGGACACAATTGTTGGTGCCGACGTCTCGATCGCCGTAACCTGTGCAGTAGTAGGAATAAGAGACATACCAGATAAGGCAGGTGGAGCAAAACGTACTAGTCTTGAAGATTCTCCAGCTCCCGAACCTATCCCTCTCTGTTCTCTTCTTGAGCGTCTTAGCACAATCTGTACTGCCTCCTCTTCATCCACTTCATCCTCATACTCCTCCACAGTTCTCGGCCTCTTTCCCGTAGTCCGTTCACGAGACACCATAAGTCTTCTTGCCTCAGCAAACGTCTCGTCTAGATCAGAGTCAGCTACCGAAGTAGCTGCTCTGGTAACATCCATAAACTGAGGACCCGAGACATCCATATCAAACAAACCATGTCCACTAAAAGCAGCATCTAGATCAACGTTTTCAGCAGTGGACACAGCCTGAGATATAGTAGCTGGCACAGCAGCAGAAGATACAACAGGCGCAGCCGATACAGCATGAGGTGCTGCCGCCTGATGTGGTTGCGGATCCCTGAACTCGTCCCCTCCTGCAGGAACATACTCCGGGTTATTGAGATACCCGAAAAGTGGAGTATGCCTGGGACGCCGCTCAGGGTTGCTACGAGTGCTCGACGTTCTGCACTGAGCAAAGATACGTTTTGTTACGCACTCAACGTATCTGATAGGGCGTCTTTGCGGTATAGACGGAGCGACATGATTAATAATCATTTGTAGAAACCGAGGATACATAATAAAACGCTCGCGCGCCGTCGCCCGTCTCTGACGATCAATCTCGTAAAAGATTAGCTGACTAAAAGAATATCTGCGGTTGTAAGTCAGCGCAATCATAGCCGATTGCATCGTCGCACCCATCCCGTCTGTTCCTGCCTTTCTGCCGGACATGCATACTATCAACACATGCATCAAAAAGCGCCATTGATCCAGCAGAAAGCCTTTCCTCCTCTGCGAGTCCCCCAGCGGACCCGAATAACCCATCCTTAAGTAAGCTCCGTCACGGAAAGGAGCTACGAATTCCGTTGGGTCGTCTCTCGTTTCATCACCGAACTGCAGAGCCAACCGTATGTCTTCCGAGGAAAACTGTATGTCTTGACCATTGACAGTTGCTCGCATCACTGGAGGCTCAGGTCTGCAATCATAATACACCGTCTGCCAGAAATCTTGAATGTTGGGCAGAGATATGGGTAGTGTATTAGTGATCGCGTGAAAAACTCGTGATCGTTGGAGAAATGTGATAATCTCCCTATAGTCTTCAACGCCTCGTGCGTCTGGATCCAAAGTGATGTATTGGTTATGGGCTGGGAAGAATTGTCGTTGCTCATCACCATCATCACCTCCAGCACCTCCAACAGCAGCCATATCTGCACACAACAATTCAAGTGAGAGACCATATAACCATCTCACAAGTTCGCTGAGTACCATGTGCGAAGTTGTGATGTACAGGCGAAATTAAAGGTGAGGCGAAGTTGGGAACAACTTCGCTTCATCTGTAAGTTCGTCTAAAAACTTATAAAAAATTTGAAATAGACGAAGTTGTGTTCAAGGCGAAGTTATGGATAACTTCGCCATAGGCGAAATTAAGCTTCAAGCGAAGTTGTGGATAACTTCGCTGAAGGCGAACTTAAGCCACTGGCGAAGTTGAGAATAACTTCGCGTAAACCTTAACTTCGCCTGAATCTGAAACGGCGACTGTTCAGATTCAAACAAGGTTTATCCGATGTTTCGGACCGATTTAACGATCTAACAATGAAGTCCAACATATTTCAATGGTGTTAGGATGAAAAGGTCGTCCATGAACACGTAACGTGAGGTCGGAAAACTTGGTTTCTAAGGTTCGACGACCCGAGGTCTCGAACCGGGTAAAACTATAACGAGAAAGATAGAATGATATTGACTACACATACCACGAGTATAGTAGAAACTAGGAACACAAGATCGAAATCGAAAGTGAATAACAAGATCCGGATATAATGGTTATTGTAACAAGTTCGCCGGAATTTCGAAAATAAGTGATACTGTTACTGTTTAAAATCCCTTATATAGGGCAGAGTTGGTTCAGGCGAAGTTACGCTTAACTTCGCCAAGGCGAAGTTAAGCACAACTTCGCCGAATTCAACAACTTCGCCCGTAATTTTCAAAATCAGCCCTTTAAGTTTGAATAATCTTGAATTTAACCTTATAAGTTACCAAAAAGAGTTAAACAAATATGATCAAGACCCAGTAACCAACAATACAATAATATAACTACAAAAAACAACAAAAAAACTTAGAAAAATTTTAACGAAAAAAAACGAAAAAAAAAAGAATCAAATTTCAGTCTAGTCAGGGACCACTGCGTTTTAGAAAAGATCCTAACAGGAATCATACTAACGATGTGACTGTCACTTAGATCCGTGTTTAGCTGTATTATGACATAGAGACACAGGTTGTAAGCATGTAAATAACGTAAATGGTTTTCATCGTTTCTGTGATACGGATTAAGGTTCAGTTAAGCTCAAAAATTTAAGTTGGCAACATCTCAGAGATAATGATGTCTTCTATCTATTCTCAAAGCGTATTTGGCTATACCCAAGTCACCCCGAATTGACTTCGACCCATAATGTCTGATTATCTTGTAGATACACTATGTCTGCCTCCCGTTTTCTTCTAACTCCAGACTTGAGAAATTTATATACACGTATATATATATATATATATATATATATATATATATATATATATATATATATATATATATATATATATATATATATATATATATTTTTTTTTTTTTTAAATTAAACATTTTTATCGACTTCGAAGTACTAAATCACTGCAAGTCCCGAATCTGGATCACTGCAGTATCTTGAAATGCTTTCTTCACGGGAATCAGAACACTCACAGGCTCGTGTATGACTGGGTAGTCGCTTTTTTGCCTATCCTTCGAAAAGATATGTATGAAGACATACAAAACTCTTAAGGAGTTTCCACGTAAATTCGAGTAAATTTAAGTGAGTATCACATACACTTTTACGCACCATAAAAATTACCATGACATACAATGACTGTTCTAAAGCCTTTTAAGCCTAATAACTTCACTAGTTAAGCACACACAATCAATATATATATCATTTTCCAAGGTTGGATCAATTTTCTGTTAAACACAACATAGAACTTCATACGAAGTAACAGACTTGAACATTAATTTCATTTCCCACAAAAAAAACTTTAAATTCAATCGCCCCAATCACGTCAAAGTCGTCAGGTAAACGGCTATCCTGAAGATCCAATGGATCAACTGGACCGACCACATACAAGTATGTGTCCTTCTTACTAAGTATGACCGACTAATTTTCAGCAACTGAAAGAACACACGTCATAGCTGCCCCGGTCACTTTCAGTCTTCCAGTTAATGGCTATCCTCATTCTCTTCGTTGAAACGAGGACCAAAACATATCCTAGGATATGTCCATCAAACTGAGGTAACCGACTAATTTTAAGCAAAAATGACCCATGTTTTTTTTTTTTTTTTTTTTTTTTTTTTTTTTTTTAAATCAAAGACATGGTTACTCGGGATTGATCATCCCGTTTAGCTCAATTAGGTTTTGAAATCTGGATTTATCAAACGCTTTTGTAAACAAGTCAGCAAAATTTTCAAGTGTATCAACTTTTTCGATCTTTATCAGTTTCTTCTCAGCACAATCCCGTATGAAGTGATGACGAATGTCAATATGCTTAGTTTTACTGTGCTTCACGGGATTGTTAATTACTGAGATGGCGGCAGTGTTATCAATTAAAATAGGAGTAAGTAAGAAATTCAGACCATAGTCGCGCAATTGTTGCTGAATCCACAAAACCTGAGAGCAGCAGTTGGATGCTGCCATGTATTCAGCTTCGCATGTTGAAATTGCAACTGATGTCTGTTTCTTGCACTGCCAGGAAACTAATCTTCCTCCAAGAAACTGACAGCCTCCTGTTGTTGACTTCCGACTCTGATTACAGCCACCATAATCAGAATCTGTATACGCCACCAGTTCAACGTCTCCTCCCTTTGGGTACCACAACCCTAGTTTCGGCTTGCCCTTAAGATACCGCAAAATCCTCTTCACACCTTTCATGTGAGATTCCTTTGGGTTTGCCTGAAAACGAGCACAAAGACAAACAGAAAACATTATATCGGGCCTAGAAGCAGTTAAATACATTAATGAACCTATTATCGCCCGATACAGAGTAGGGTCCACATCTGCGTCACCATCTGATTCAGCGCCCAACTTGTGATTGACGCAGATTGGGGTGTCATATGGAGAACTGTCCTCCATCTTGAATCTCTTCAGCACATCATGAACATACTTTGTTTGATGAATGAACATCCCATCCTTCTTCTGATCAACCTGCAATCCTAGAAAGAAGGTTAGTTCACCCATAGCACTCATCTCGAATCGTTTCTTCATGACAGCCTCAAAATCCTGACACATGGATACTCTTGATGCAGCAAAAATGATATCATCCACGTAGACTTGAACCAGTAAGAAGTCACATCCTTCTCTCTTCACAAACAGCGTACTGTCAATCAATCCTCTTTCAAAACCATTTTCCAGCAAGTAGTCCGATAACGTTGAATACCATGCACGAGGTGCCTGATGTAACCCATATAACGCCTTGCTCAACCTGTATACGTGATCCGGAAAGTCTGGGTCAGGAAAACCCGGAGGTTGCTCAACAAACACAACCTCATCAACTTTCCCGTTAAGAAACGCGCTCTTCACATCTAACTGAAACACCTTCATCTTTTTAGATGCAGCAAACGCCAAAAACAATCTAATCGCTTCTAACCGGGCAACAGGAGCGAAAACCTCATTGTAGTCAATACCCTCTTGTTGATTAAAACCTTTAACAACCAGCCTCGCCTTATTTCTCACGATAATCCCATTTTCATCTCTCTTGCACTTGAACACCCATTTCGTGCCTATAGCATGCACATTCTTTGGTTTTTCAACCAAAGTCCAAACTTCCATTTTTTCGAACTGAGCCAACTCTTCTTGCATGGCTTCGACCCACGAGCTGTCCTTTAAAGCCATTTGATAATTTTTCGGTTCGACTTGGCTTATGAAGCAAGAGTACAAACATTCGTTCATGATACCTGTATCTTTAATGCTTGTATAAACACAGGTGTGCTCATTCAAGCTGCTTCTGGTTTGTACACTAGAGGACACGTCACCTATAACATTCTCCAATGGGTGATCTTTGTGAATTCTCGTGGTCGGAACAGCACCGACATGCAAATTGTCTTCCAAGTTTGAAGAGATCTCATCTATGGTAGTTTCAGGCTGAGAGTGAAAAGGATTAATAAACTCATCTTCAGTTGAGGCCGCAGGGGTATCGATAGGGTTTGATGTGGAAGGCTGAGATTTTTCTGTCATCTGATGTTGCACTACCTCCTCTTCCTCATCAAAAATCATCTTCGTCACTGCTCTTTCGTCTTCTTCAGAAATTTCCAAAGTAGGTACGTTAAACGACTTAAAAAGTTTAACATAGTCAAACAGCTCAGCAGGTCCATTGCTTGGTTTTGGCGGTTGGTAACTAGTAATGTCGGTGTTACAAACCACCTCCACCTTGCAAGTTGTCGTATTGAAGACCCGTCTGTTGGGAGTCCCAACAACATAACCGACTAGGATTCCCTCATCAGCTACTTCACCAAATTTCGAATTAGTCTTCAAAATCGAACAAGGAGACCCAAAAGGTTCAAGACCGCACAAGTTGGGCTTCCTTCCGTGCATAAGCTCATAACAGGTTTTTCCAAGTCTCTTAACGGTTAACACCCGATTCAGAACATAGCAGGCTGTAGCAACTGCTTCAGCCCAGAACATCACAGGAAGCTTTGAGTCTGCCAGCATAGTTCTGGCTCCTTCAATCAACGTTCGGTTCTTCCTTTCAGCTACTCCGTTCTGTTGTGGAGTATACGGAGCGCTGTATTGATGCTCAATACCCTTCTGAAGACAAAAGATTTCCATCTCAAAGTTCTTGAACTCTGTCCCATTGTCGCTTCTGATGAATTTAACTGATTTACTCATGACGTTCTCGACTTTTGTAATTAGATTCTTCACCATCTGAGTCGTCTCGTCTTTCGTTTTCAGAAAATATACCCACGAGTATCGCGAGTAATCATCAGTTATCACCAAGCAGTAAGAAGTACCACCTAGACTTTGTACATTCACCGGACCGAAGAGATCCATATGAAGTAGTTCTAGAGTACCAGCAATTGAGTTGATCGTCTTGGTGAGATGGCTTTTCTTGTGTTGTTTTCCCTTCTTGCACGCTATGCATTTATCTTCAAAGTTAAAACTCTTTAAGGGAACGCCCATCACAAGCCCATTTTTGACAATGAAGTTCATCTTACGAAGATGAATATGTCCCATTCTCCTGTGCCACAATTCTGATTCTGATTCGCTTGCTTTTGTCATTAAACAAGATTCTCCAGTGGCCATTTCAGTAGACCTCATATCCATCACATATGTATTCGTTTCACGTGGAGCTTTCATTACTATCCATTCTTCTGGTATATGAAAACCAGGCTTCAATACAATCGCTTCATTTTTAGTGAAATGGACAGTGTATTCTTTATCACAGATCTGCGACACACTCAGCAGATTGTGCTTTAATTCCTCCACAAAGTTTACATTTTCAAGTGTCATTCTCCCATTCGACACAGTTCCTCTACCGGTAATCCTTCCTCCGCTTTCACCAGCAAAACTAACTCTAGCTCCCTGAACAGGTTTTAAGTCTTGCAACAAGTGTTTGTTGCCAGTCATGTGCCTGGAACAGCCGCTATCTACAATCCAAAGATTGTTTGCAGCCCTGTTCAACTGTTCCTGCACAATAAAACAAAGAGTTAGAATCTTGGGACCCAAGACCAATTGGTCTTGGATCGATACGTCCCGTACACTGGCTTTCTCAAGTTAGCATCAGGATAATTTCTGTAAGTCCTGTTCGGGAATCTCCTTGCAGATTGAGGGTAAAGCCTACCAAACCTTTGAGAATTGAAAGTGTTATTTCTGGATGTTTGGTTGTAAAACTGAGGTTGGTTTTTATGAAAACATGAATTCGTTACATTTTGGCATTTTTTAAAGTTTTCATTTTTAGCAGTATCAAAATGACGCTTATACTCAGTTTTGTCTGACTTCACACCTCTGAATCTCGGCTCCAGAGGGCAATCTGCAACTAAATGCCCTAATTTGTTACATCTAAAGCAACATCGACGCTCCAATTTCTTGTCAAATGTTGGTTTGGATGTAGAGGCAGTGTTACCAGCCGTTCGTCTCACATAAGGTGGGACGTACGGATTGAGTGGAGAACTCTTTTTAGAAACTTTATTTTTATCTCCATCGGTGGGTAAATCTACCTTCTCTTTTGTCTGACCAGATTCGGACAACTTATCCGAATCTGATGAGACTGGACTCAAAACAGAAATATTCACATTAGAAACTTTCGAACTTGTTTCTCCACAGCTAACACTTGGTTTTACACTTGTAATCTTGATTGGAGTTGTCTGAGGAACTTCGAAATCGACAGATTTCTGAACACTCGGATTATAAGTATAGTTGTGGTTAAAGGGTGGTGGAACTTCATTATATCCGATTCCTCCCCTCTTTGCAGAGGTACCTGGATCACTCACGAGGTGATCAAGGATGGCCGAGGAATTTCTGAACTGCTCAAGTTTGCGGTTCAGTTCCACCACCTTTACCTGGTGGTCAGCAATCTGTTTATCCCGATCAGCAATCACTTTAGTTTTTTCCTCCAAAACTTCATAACTAAGATCAATTATTTCAATTTTCTCAGCAAGTTTAATTTTTAAGCTTTGAACGTCTTTTTCACATGCTTTTATTTTAATTTTATAACTCGTTTCTCTTGCTTTCGTAAAATGGTGATCTTCTTTAATAGTTTTAAAGTCAGCATCTAAATGGACATACTGATCAGTTATTGTTTTAAGTTGCTCAGACAAATTCTCACAACTAGTACAAATAGTTTTAGGACTTACCTCGGAGCGATTATCTTTGTCATTTGCCATGAAAGCGGTTTCTTCTTCATTTGCTTTCTCAATTTCTTCAACCTTCTCACATTCTTCAGCTTCAGACTCAGCCATGTTTGCTTGCTCACCAGAACCACTTGAGCGTTGATTCCAGTTGTACTCACCTGCCTCTCTGGTCAACATGGCATTTATCTCTCTGTTAACTCCTGAGTGTTGTGTAGGTCGACCTTGTCCTCGTTCAACCCTCTCATTTCTGCATTCCTTGGCAAAGTGCCCGTACTGTTGGCAATTATAGCACCTTACTTTGGACTTGTCGAACCCGGGCCGACCACCAACAAACTTTCTCCCCGTCTTATTCATGAAACGCTTGACTCGCCTCACTATCATGGCCATTTGCCATTGCAAATCCATCTCCTCCAGATCATCAGCATCGATCTGGTCATAATCCTCATCCAGAACAGCAGGGTCCACAATCTTCCCCTGGATGTAGTTTTCATAGGAAGCAATAAATGATGCATAGACTGCAAACTGCTCTTCAGCAGATTTTACACTCATAGGCATCTTGGAATAACTATTGCTTGATGCATTTGCAGAAAAACTACTTGTGGATGCTTGAGGCTTTGACGTACTAGATCCTCCAGCAACGAAACATACATCACCATTCGTGTTTACAGAAACGTTTCCTTCATGAGACGAGTCAGAGCCTGACTCCCCTTTAGAGTAATAAGCAGCAGATTCAGGCCTTGAACTTGAGCCTGAGTTAACCTTTGCACCATACATACCAGGGTCTTGTATCTGATCTGTAGGTGTTTCTTTTCGAACCATATTAAGCTCATAAGTTCTGAGCTTGTTCACTGCCGTTTCAAGATCATAATTAGGAAAGTCTCTGTCTTCCCTCATAAGAACGGTGTACATTTCCCACTTCGGTGGGAGAGCATCGAGAAGTTTTTCAACGATCTCTTCTTCTCGGTAAGCAATCGAATAATTGCTAAGCTCTGTCATTAGATGATAGTATCTGGTGATAATATCATCCAGCGATTCGTTCTTCAAAAATTTGAAGACGGAGAACTGGGTCTTCAAAAGTTTTACCTTCGATGCACGGATACCCACATTCCCCTCGAATCTATTTTCAAGAGCATCCCAAAGCTCTCTCGCAGAAGTGTACTTTCGGAACGTATGGAGAACCTCTTGAGGAAGTGCCATTGTTATCGCGGCATGGGCCTTGCTTTCGGCCTCGTACATTTTCTTTTCTTCCTCCTCCATTTTGCTGTACTTCTTAACCACATCGCGACCTTCGTATTGCGCAGTTGGAGGGATATATCCATCCTGGATGCACACCCACATTTTGGCATCCTGGTATTTGATGTATTGGATGAATCTGTCCTTCCATGCCACGAAGTCAGTTCCTTTCATCAGCCTCGGGGCCTTAGTGGCAGACCCCGCTTCTACTTCCATCTTGACCAAATCGGAGATATTGATCGACGACATCCTTGCAAAAACCTGAAAAACCTGGAAAAACAAAAAAATATTAAAACAGCTCAGTTGGCGAAGTTAAGAATAACTTCGCTTGAAGGTTAACTTCGCTGAAAGAGAACTTCGCTGAGATCTTAAATTCGCTTGATTTGGGCGAAGTTAAGAATAACTTCGCTTAGCTCTGGCGAACTTATGAGTTGAGCGAACTTGGGTTTGAAGCGAAGTTGCGGATAACTTCGCTAAGGCGAACTTATGAAGTGAGCGAAGTTGTAGTTAACTTCGCTAATCCTTATATCTTCGCCAAAAACCCTAATTCCAGCGACGGCAACTTCGCCTGAAGAATGGTAACTTCGCCCGATGAACGGTAACTTCGCCCGATGAACAGGAAAGTTTGTTCAGATCTGTTTTCGTCAATCCAGCAGCTCCCGATCAATGCAAAGGCTTGAAAATGACTGTCAAGCACTAGCAAAACTCAATCCCAACAAAAACACGTCCCGCGAATAGGTCAAACGAGACGTTTTCTACACCCGCGTGAAATCCCGAACCTCACAATCGAGCCGATTGGCTCTGATACCAATTGATGACGATGATCCCAATGCACCTTCAGGTGCAGGTGATGAGCTGCCAAGAACCTCTCAGGCTCTTGGAGCTTTCACAACTGAGGGGTAGTCTACAAATGCAGCTGGTGATGATGTTGTAGTTGTGGATGACGACACTGATGTTGAAGACGTTATTGATGCGTTGAAGGAGTTGGATGAGGAGGAGGACGATGAGTTGATGGATGATGATGACGTGTTGCCTATGGATGAGATTGAGAGGATTGGAGAACAGATTAATGTGGAAGATGAGGATGAACAAGAAGTACTTCGAGTGTACGACCCGATGCATCTTGTTAATCTATCGAAGGCTGATTTGAAAGTGCTCAACGAGAAGAAGATCTTCTACATTCCTGCTTGGAAGGATCAAGCTAGGAAATATCAAAGGGTAGTGTCGGTATGTGTGAGAGAAGGGGCGCACGCGTAGAGGTGAAGATTACAGGACTCAAGATTTGAAGATCAAGATATGAAGCTACTGCCAAGGGGGAGTCTGTTGGTACATGTGTGTCAGTAGTTCATAGTCTAGCATTTGTAATCGAGTCTGTAATGTAATTATGTTTTGTTTATGTTTGTTTTGTAATGCGCGAAGTTGTCAACAAGTTCGCTATGGCGAACTTGTTGAATCAGCGAAGTTATTGACAACTTCGCCTATGGCGAAGTTGTCGTGTATATAAACTGTTTCAGACGGAACAGTTTGGGTTGTTCGTTTAGGGTTTTTGTTTCAGTTTTCAGTAACCAAGTTACGTGTCATAGTCTGTAACAGTGACCTCGGGTCACGTGTTTGTTATCAATATAACGTGGTTGGTTTATTGCTTGTGTGTTCGATCTCTACATACTCTACACTCGTAACTACCTGCGCAGGGATTCCGCACCTGCGTTGTTAGCGATATCCCGTGTACGATCCGTCCAGGAACCTACACCCATCTTTCCTTTTTAGTCCATGATTAATTTCCTTTAATTAGCATACTTATCTTTCTTTTAATATTTTATTACTTCTATGTCAAATTAAGAAAACTCGATTTATAATATAAAATATTATTACTTGAAATTTTGGGACGTTACATCAAACGTTCACGACTCCCCTCCCGTGGTATAAGGACCGGGGGCAGTGACAATACAAATATGCAAGAATATGTAAGAATATTCGTAAGAATTATAGTTTTTTAGACAACATTTGGAACTACCCATAATACTCGAGTGAGTCATTTTGAGATGTGATGTTAACCGTTCATACTGATTTTGACATTTCAGACGTAACTCACTCAGGAACACCATGAAGGAGGAAATCCACCAACGTGAGAAGAATTACCTTGAGTCAGGTTTCGATCATGAGACCATAAGAATCTCAAGTTTTACCCATCACCTCCGTGCCATTGAACAGAAGATCAGTTAGACACGTTTAAGATGGATGAAAACAGGGGTGTGCTTTTAACCATAGCCGAATACCTAACCCGTCCAAAAGCCACCCGTACCCAAATTAAAGAATACCCAAAAAGAAAAGAAAAAAAAAACCGTAACTGATCAATACGTAGATTGAATTATTCAGTTATCATGTCATTTTTTCTCAACAAAAGACCACCTGAACAACCCGAAACACAAAGAGAAAACAAAGTCTTTTCTTTATATTATAGATGGTAAAAAATGAAGAGGAGTAAGTTAAGTAACCAGAGAGCCATAAATGGGGAAGCCACGGACAAAGTGGATTGCAATACATACATACGTGGCTCCACTCGCACTGGTGAATGTTCGAAAGCAGGATTCTATAAATCTTTTTGAGTATTAGTTTCCTCAAATCACACACTTACACATACAGTCGATACTATATACTATATACTATATAAATGATGATGTCTCTGAAGTATTGGGTTGAATAAAGATTCTGTTTCTATCTAAAAATAAAAAAATCTTGGGTCCATACTATACTATTCCCATCCAATTACACCACATCTTTTGCTTTCTAGAATCATCCTCCTTTTTTTATAATCTAACCCTAACTGGGTTGTTGGGTTCAATTCGATCTGGGTTTGCTTCGAATTTGATCTGTGGTCTTTTGTGGAATCTATGGTTTGTTAAGTGAGTTAATATTGGGGATCTGTAAGGTATGTATGATTTTATATCTTTGTTCTGAGATTGTATAGTCAAACTCCAGCTTCTTAACATAGATTTTTATTGATTGTTTTTTCTTGAAGATGAAAAGAGGAAAAGATGAAGATAAAACCATGGGACCAATGTTTCCGAGGCTTCACGTCAATGATACCGAAAAAGGAGGCCCCAGAGCACCTCCAAGGAACAAAATGGCTCTTTATGAACAACTTACTATTCCTTCACAGAGGTTTAATGCTCGGGTGAGTCATAATTGACCCAACAACAACTTTGTTAACATTTTCTAAACTTTAACTTAATGCATTAACATGTTATTACAATAAGTATATTGCTATTGTAATAATTTATGCTTTCATTTGAATGTATGACTCGGCTGTATGCACTCAAATGCATTCCCAGTTTACCTACTTTTTAGTTGACTCGTATGAGATTCAAAACAACCTTCACATGATTTTTAGGCAAACGTGAACGAAAGGAGTACATTCTCGCCACGTCAGCAGTCTTCTTCTATTCAGCCAACTAGGAGGCCCGTCGCACGCCACTCTGACTTCAACAACCAACGCGCGCAACAAGAACATAAAAAGAGACAAGAAGAAGACGACTTTAGGGTCCCAATATTCGACCAGCAATCCGGAACAAATCAAAACCGGAGTGTAAATCATCAAAATAGAGAAAACGAACCTGTCACTCCTTTCGGTGCACCCTTCTCGACCCGTTTATCAAACGTTCATAATGTTAAACCACACAATAACAAATTCCAAAAAGAAAACTCGCAAGGTTTTGCTCGATTCGCTTCAAATCAGTCGTCTAGACAAAACGTTAAGGCCCCATTGAAGGAGACTAACGAATCTTCAAGTTTTAATGTTAGAAACGGCTCAAATAGCAGGAGTTTAAAGGATTGTAGAGCTGACCCGCAAGCGGATAACACTACTAGTGGTTATGGAAATAATTCGGTCATGTTAAGGGAAATTCAAGAAGGTTTACGAAGCCCTAATGATGCAGTCAATGATGATGCGGTTTCAGAGAATTCAATGGTGGATTCGATTTGTGGAGTTGATATTTCACCTGATGATGTTGTCGGGATTATTGGTCAAAAACATTTTTGGAAAGCGAGACGAGCTATTGTCAAGTAAGTTGTTTTATTAATAGATGTTTGGATTTGAGTTGAGTGTGTAACTTACATAGTTACCCCCTTGTTTGCTTTTCTTTTTTATAGCCAACAAAGAGTGTTTGCTGTTCAAGTGTTTGAGCTCCATAGATTGATTAAGGTTAGCTGAGTTAACTGCCTACGCGGTCCTCTGTTGTCTTTAACTAACATCCCTACTTATCGTTTTTTGCCTTCGCTTCTTAAAAGTCAATTTTGCTGTAACAAGTCAAATTGGTAGGGTGCATGGGTCGGTTTAGGGCTCAAACCAAACAAGACAACTGAAAGTTTGGTTTTTTAGTTTTTTAAAACTGTTCGCTTTTGCGATTTTTTTTTTGGTTTTGAAATTTTTGGGCCGAAATTTTTTTTTGCCCAAAATAATAAATTTGAGTCTAAATGTTTTGGTTGATTTTTATACATTTGGGCTAAAAAATTTAGGTTACACTATTTATTAAATTCTTATAATTAGTTGATTTCTTATAATTTCTTAACATTTCAAAATTAAAAGTGAAATTCGATAAATTCGATTCAGTGTTGTTTTTTCAGTTTTAATTACATGCAAAACTGAACCAAACCGAAAGTTTGGTGGTTATGTAAACATAAAGCCAAACCGTCGGTTTTTGTTTGGGTTCGGTTTTTTCGGCTTCATGCACACCCTGAGTTTTTCATATTCGGGTCTCGAAGTAAATTTTGTTGTATAAGGTCAAGCAGGTTTGATGGGGTTGACTTGAAACACTTATAATTTATTGTTTCGGTAAATTTAACATTTTGAAGTGAATTAAATAGGTTCAGAGACTAATTGCGGGGTCACCTCAGATATTGGCCGACGAACATGGGTATGTAACGAAACCGCCAAAAGTTTCTCCAATCAAGAAACCGCTTCTCGAGTATGTTATGAAACCTACTGTTAATATCAATATTCCTAAGCACAAAAACGACGTTGAGAAACCGAATGATGACATGGAGTTCTCATCCGAGAATGCTGCTGGGAAGGCGTCTCTATCTACCGTACAAAACTGCAGTCAACCATTTGGCGGGACCCCGTTGCCACCGTCCGATCAAAACATGGGATCTTGGAATTTTAACGCGCCACCTGGACAACAATGGTTGATTCCTGTCATGTCTCCGTCTGAAGGACTTGTTTACAAACCCTACCCTGCTCCCGGGTTCATCAGGCCTGTTTATGGCGGTTGCGGACCGCCTGGTGCCATGCCTGTGATTGGTGAGTCCTCTTTTGACAATTGCATGCTAATATAATATTTGAGATGATGTTGACGGCACTTTTGGATGTTACTAAACAGGGCATAATTTTGCAAACTATGGCGCGCCACCTCATCAACATCATCATCATTATGAAGGGTTCTGTGGGGTTAACCCCTTTACCCCTTCACTTCCCTCTAGTCACGGCTACTTCCCTGCTTACGGTATGCAAATGGCTAACCCGTCCGTCACCAGCTCCACCCGGTTCGAACCATCCAACCTTTACAACCAATGCTCGACTAACGTTCCAGCTGAGAAACTAGGTCCTGTGGTTCCAAAGGCGGTCAAGCTTAAGAACTATAATAACAACAGTAATTATAATAATGTTAATAACAATAATGCTTCTAAAGATACTGAGGTACAGGCCAGCACAGCTAGCAGTCGAAGCGATAAAACAAAAGACCAAAATGCTCTTCCTCTTTTCCCAACCGCCCCTGCCCCTGCCCCTGCCCCTGCTTCTGAACCTGAACAGGCTCGAGTTGAAGAAGCGGGCCCCGCTCGTGTTATTAAAGTTATACCTCATACCGCATGGTCAGCGACTGCGTCTGTCGCGAGGATTTTCAAGTCTATACAAGAAGAAAGGAAGCAGTATGGATCGGGTTAGCTTGCCTTTGTTCGTGGTTGTACTTTGTGCTCTGTGATTGTTACTTCTGTCTGTATGCCTTGATTTGTTGAATACATTACGAGGTGTATATACATACATATATCCAAAGATTATGATGCAATGCAAATCAAAGCCCAAGTATACGAGTTAGTCCTTTTTTGTATTATTAACTCTTTTTCGTTTTAGTTAATTGTCTTTATTAAACAGGGTTCGATTTGGTAACGTGTGGCGCAAGTAATTGTAATGTCTTTTTTTAGAAAGATGGCAACGCTATGTAAAAACTTACATTTCTTAATCCATGAAGAAACGATATTTTGATTATAACCTCTGCTTATGTAAATGTAAAGTTATATTGTACTTAAATGTAAACTGGGTTCGGGGGTACACTCCTCACTATGATCTAAGCCATTATAATAATAATAATAATAATAATAATAATACTTAAGCGGAACCCTTGACGCCTAAGACTGATCGAGCAGCACTTCTACTTTATATTGCGTTATATGGTTTAAACCGTCAAAAGTTTGGAGTTTGGCACGCAATTTGAGACGAGACACACTTTCTGAGTCACACTATGTGAAAAGTGTGTGTTTTGGCGTGTGGATAAATATGCCGTGAACTCCCCCATGTATAGGAATACTTGTGTTCCTTCGCGTAGCTCGAAGGAAAATGATTAGGTCATTTGCGTAGCATGACCGCCTTCAAAACTTGTTGAGTCATCGCCAGGTTTCCACGTGGTCTGACATGTGATGCCACGCGTCCACACGTGTCACACAAACGTGATTGCCACTTCGCGTAGCGCAAAGCATCATGGATTGTTTCTTCGCGTAGCACGACACCACCCGAACCTCGGTTTTATCCCAGCTTATTCGCGTAGCGCGAAGAACTAGATTTTTGTCCATCGCGTAGTGCGAAGGATCAAGATTTTATATTTTTCTCTTTTAGTCATTCTATTTTCCAAAAATATTAAGTCGTCTATCACGCGGCGATGTGAAGTGCAAAGTGCGTTATCAAAGCGTCACGTTGCACCAATCGCCCGAGCTCGTGCTCGTTGGGTGCTTAACACCCTCGCTAAGACCACCAGATGCATTTTAGCATATAAGAATATTAATATGAGAACTCTTTTCTTTAAAAGAGCGCACAAGTTTTATAATTTATTAATGTGAGAGGAATATATTTCTTATTTATACCCATGTGAGATGTTTTCACTTTCTTATAATGTGGGATGAATTTTCTTTTTTACTTAACATGGGATGTTCTTATTTCCTTATCTCATTTTCCCATTACTTATCTTGAGAATATTTTTGATCAATCATTTTTATTATGTTGTCATTTTTGGATCGAAATTTTAGGGATATTACATAATCTATAATTCTGATTATGTGATTTATTTATTGTTAGATAATTTGCATGCCAAGTGTTTTTTTGTTTGCCCGGTGTGTCAACTCTTAATTATCTATATACATTGGTTACGCCCGTTAACTTAAAAACATAATTGTCTGTAATTTATTTTACTATGATTACTAGCTTTTGAACCAGTGTATTTTACGTGATTTGTCAAATGAAAAAAAAATTAATAAAGTCCATTATATGAAATAAAGACACCAAATAAAAGGTAAAGAAGAAATTAAATATATAGTACAAACAATAAAAAGTCAATATATTAAATTTATATTCGTATGGAAAACATAGAAACGGATTTAATATGGCTATGAATTTAATACTACTATGAGTTCAAAGAAGCAATATAAACGAATTCAAACGGATTCACAAGAATAATAAAACCAAAAAAAAAATTAGATGTACGTACATAGAATGATTTGGTACATGACGTATATGAGAGTAATTGCAAGGAACTGTTGTTTTTGTATATGTTTCTATTTCTGTTGTTGAAATTGATTATATGATAAATGTTTATAGAATTAAAAAAAATGGAATTAGCGGTTTCCAAAAACATACAACTTGGATTTATAATTTTTCTTCAAAAAACATGATCAATTTTAGGACTCCAAATTTTATAGGTATATGTAACATCCTCAAATTTTGGTCTAAATTTGACAAATTAGTAAAGTTGAAGGATCAAAATTATTCTTTAAAATAAGTAATAAGAAAATTTAGATAAAGATAATAAGGAAATAAAATATTTCATAAATAAATTCATCCCATGTTAAGGATATGGAAAAGAAAAAATCCATTCCACATGGAAAGATGGAAGAAAGTGGAAGCATTCCACATGAGTATAAATAAGGAATAAAACTTATCTCACATGGAAAGCAAGAAAGAAATGAAAGCTCTTTATAAGGAATAAAGTTTATATAGTAATATTCTTTTATGCTAAGCATGCACCTAGTGGTCCTAGCGGATGGTGCGGAGCACCAGACGCGCATGGGCTTGGGTGAGGACGATGGCGATGGCGACGACGATGGGCGCAATGTGCCGCTTTGATTGCGCACTTTGCACTTCGCACGCTCGCATCGCCGAGAGCTGCCTTATTGGTTTTGGAAAGTGAAAGAAACCCATCACGATACGTGATGAGTCCCACAATAAGGTGTTAGTGCACGGTTTTGGTCGTCTCGAGTCTTTGTAATCACTTGTAATTTATTATTATTTTAATGTAAGAGCATTTTAGTAATTTATAAGTCCCATTCGTTAAGTTTATGGCTCATTCGTTAAGTATGTTTAACGAATGAGGCCTATAGTATTTATCACTGTCCATTCGTTAAGGATGGTTAACGAATGGACATTAATCGTTATGTAATGTATCCATTCGTCATGGAATGTTGACGAATGGGGTATAGAATGAGTCATTCGCTATACCATCCTTGTTTCTTATGTAATGAAGACGAATGAAGGCCATTCGTTACAGAATGCGTAACGAATGGCATTCACATTCTATATATAGGTTGTTCAGCCTACAAATTAATTTAAGTGTTTTAAAAATATTTCTCCCTTGCCGTTACTCTGTCCAATTATTCACTCAACACTTCGTTAATATTATCAATCCTATTATACATATACGTATATCATATAACTAGATCCTGTGATCGATCAACATGAACGGATCAATCGATTGAAGCTCTTCGGGTGTTTACAAGTGGTATCAGATCATACCAGGGTTAGATTACGTGTGTGTTAAGGTATTTCAACATGAATTGAGTGTTAATTCATAGTTTAATTGTTAATTATAGATCCAGTTCTGATTTTTTCTATTTTCAATAAATTAGCATACTGAGATGTTAATTTGATGTTAGATTGATTATAATTTGATTTGGTTTTGGTTGTTTAGATTGCGTGGTGATTGAATTGAGTTATTGTGTTAATTTGAGATGGAATTGGATTAAGTAAGTGTGATACGGAATAGGGGAATCTGTTTGTGTTTGTTTTGAATTTTGGTACGAGTTTGGATTGATTAGAGATGTTAGGATTGTTGGGGGTTGTCCGTGTGACTGAGACGGATTGATTAAGCTATTGATTATGTGATTTGGTTAAGTTTTGATCGATTAATCGATAGATCTGTGGACGTCCAGATTGTAGTTTGGATATGGGAATTTCTAGATCTGGAAATACTTGATTGAAGATTCATAATCACATTCGCTATAATGAATTCATTCATTCGCTATAAATTTGATCATCATTCGTTATCAGATTGTAAATGATTCGTGCCACATTTCATGTTTGTTAAAACTGAATAACAACCTGATTCATTATTATGCTGATTCGTTATTAGCTATTTGTGGTTGAAACTCATTTGTCATCATTCATTCGTCATCCAGTGAATCCTCATTCGTCACATAAACTCATTCGTTACCAAGTCATCCGTTATCTTATTCGTTACCACATTCTTCAGCCTTTCGCTAAGCTATTCGGGTGATTGATTCGTCATCTTTGACCTTCATTAGTGATAGCTATTCGTTATCCTCGTTCGTGAAGGCTAAACACTATTTTGGATATTCATTCGTTACCTTTATTCGTTACCAGATTCACATATCCATTCGTTACTGTTCATCATTCGTTACAATTTTCAACCAGATTCATTCGTCCTCCCATTCGTTAACGATTTTTCATTTTAACCCTTTAAGTTTGGACATTGTTAAGATTAAACTTTGATTTGTTTGAGATGGCTGGTTATTATGCACTGGCTTCTCAGAACGTGCTGATGCAGCAAATGTGACATCTTGATGCTGAGATCGGATTTCATTCAAAATGTCATCGTTTAATGAAATTTAGCGATTTTGCTAAATGGGAACCACGTTTCAGAGCACATCTAGGGTCCGTACACCCTGATTGTTCACAATTTCTTGATGATGTATATACTGTGCCTATGGTTGGTAGTGCAACTACCGAGGTTACACCAAAGGCTTTTTCTCAATACTCTCAAGAAGAAAAGAAAGCTCTAGAGATTGAAACAAAGGCATATTCCACTTTAACAATGACATTACCTGGCAATATATTTCATTAAGTGGGAAGTATTAAAATTTGTGCATCCTTGTTTCAACATATTATAATGAGAAGTATGGGTAATACTGAAGAAAATAAAAAGGTGATGTTAAAGTTTCAGTTTCGAAATTTTAACTTGTTGAAAGGAGAGACTGTGGAAGAAATGCTCACAAGATTCAATCATCTTATAGATGAGATGAATAAGTTAAAAATGTAACCAAGTGAGGTTGATAAGATTGACACTGTGAAGAATGCTCTTCCAAGATCTTACTCAACGTTCTCATGGTGCTTAAAGAAAATAGTTTCTTAAAGAATGAAGATCTTACTGCAATGGAATTTATGCAAAATATTGAATATAAAGAGTATGATTTAAAATGTCAAAAGTCATAAAAAGAAACTCAAGACCCGACATTATATGGAGGATACTTTCCTTTGAGTAGTATTGTTGCTCCAGTTAATGCATTTCTTACTCAAACTGCACAAGAGGGATCATCTTCCTATAGTGATCCGAATGTATGCTTCATGGCTTCTGGCTTTAATGACATTCCTAGTGGATCAACTTCAAACGTTTTCACTACTCCACCGAATGTAAACATGAAGGAAGATGAATAGAATTTTGCTTTTCTTTGTGCATTTATGACTTCTTATGAAAACTTGGTGGGTAGAAATATTGCTACTAGTGAATTAACCAATGAAGATTATGATCAAACTGATCCTGACGATTTAGAGTTAATGGATCTCAAGTGGAATATGGCTATGATAGTATGAAAAGTGAAGAAGTTCATGCAACGAACTGGAAAAGATTTACCATCTTTGAACAAACGGGTTGGTTTTGACAAATTCAAAGTCAAATGTTACAATTTCCAAGAGTTTGGTCAGTTTGCTAAAGAATGTGATAAGCCAAAGAAGGAATACAATGGTCCTCGTTCTCAAGACAGAAGTTCAGGAAAGACTTTTACTAGAGGTGAAAGATAAACCTTCTGGGGGAGATTCTTCAAAGGTTGTGGGATCACAATCTTTACTCACAGCTGACGGGATAGATAGGAATCAACGACTGCTGGGGAATGGAGGTCAAGCTAATTTGGTAATGTTTAAGCACACTGAAAATTTTCAAGATGCAAGTAGAGTGGGATTGACATCTGACAGCGAAGTTGACACTGAATCAGATTCCGATGTTTCTTGCAAAATGAACTCAGCTACCTTTGCTTGCATGGCAAAAATTGATGAGGTTAGTCCTTCACCTGCTTCTATTAAATTATTAGAAAATGTATCTTGTTCTAATTGTGACACATTCAAGTCAAAAATTGATTTAATTAATGTTCATAATGATTCGCTGCTTAAAGAACTTGCTTCAATCAAGGATACATATAGACACTCATTAGAAACACAAAAGAAATATAATGATAATATTGAGGGATTGTTTGTAAGTAATCATGATCTAAAAGAAAAACTTTTAGTGAAAATGACCATTAATGAAAAACAATTTCAGGAAATTATCAAACAAAGATCTAAATTAACCGAGCATGAAAATGAGATTCTAGAGTTGAAAAGCAAGTTAGGCAACTTTAGAAATTCATCCTTTATGTTAAATGAAATTATTGAAGTATTTGGTAAACAAAAGAGTTCTAAAAATGGTTTAGGTTTGTTGAGATTCCTCCACCAATTCATGATGACTATTCCCAGAATCCATTTGGGGGAAAGGAAGAGGTTGTTATTGAACCAGTCATTTATGTGGAGAAATCAAAACAAAATGAAAAAGAAAATTCTTCAACTCACGAACCACATATTCAAAGTAACAAAGTCTTTGTTGAGAAAGTCATTATTGAGGATGTAGTTGAACCAGAAATTGTACACAATGAGTCAAATATTCCACGATCAAATCAAATTTTGTGTGAACCTCATGAATTTGAAAAATCTGTGTACGGTTCAAACACATCTAAAATAAAAGAGTCTAAGACATCTAAGGCTAAGGCTAAGAAATCAGAAAAACCAAAAATTTCTGATGCTGATTTGTTGCGCTTCATCAACCCAATTCCTTCTAATGAAAACACTGGTCGTGTGTTTAAGTTAACAGGTCTTAGCAAGGTGTTCACTAAGAAAGACAATCCACTTAATTTGATCAAACCAGAATTGATCGAGAGTGTCTATAACAATGAGACTTCAAAAATACAAGATCTTGAGCATGCATTTTCTAAATCTAAGGTATCAAACACAAAAGATCCATTGGTTAAAGCAAAACAATTGTTAAATCTGTTAAGATGGTTCAATTTGTTAATTCAATTGGAACTGATACGTTACATATTTTTTCTAATTGTTCAAACCTTGATTTTTATATGAAAAAGAAATCTGTTACGTTTAATGACTTGAACAAAGTACATGTTCATGGAGTTTCTCATTAACCTTCGGTTACACCAGTTTCTGTCAAACCACAACGTACGTTAGTTGATATGAGAACATGATTTTTATGTGGTGAATGTGGTCACATTGTTAGAAACTATGGAGTGAAGAAATCACAGAATATTCATCCGTTTATCAGGGAACAAGCCAAACCCGTTCCTTTGATTAAAGAAATTCTGAAAAGACCCATGTCTTGTGATGATGAGCCTCACATCATGTTTTCAAATGTGAATCCACGCAAAGTGATTCATATTGATAAAACAAAGTTAATTTAAAACCCAAATTTGTTCATACTGAACCAATTTGTAAAAATGTGAACACAAATGTAGTTCAAGCTGCATACTTGAGACGAAATTCGAAAAGGCCTATGACTTCACAAGCAGCTAAACCGCATTTGGATTCGATCAAAATTAACACTGCAAGTCCAAGACTGAGGCCTGGGCTGTCTTTTTGAACTAATCATTTTACCTATATGTGCAGAGTTCATCTAAGATATATCTGGTGAAAACTGGATTATGGATAGTGGATGCTCTCTTCATATTACCGGCAACATCAACCTACTAACCATTGTCAAGAATATTCAAGGGGGTTATGTAGCTTTTGCGGGTAATTCTGGTGGAATGATTACAAAAGAAAGAGATGTGTCAAATGGTCATATTACATTTGAGAAAGTTAATTATTGTGATAAAGTGGATCACAATCTGTTGAGCGTGTCTCGAATTTGTGATAAGAAATATACCACAATATTTACTGACAAGGAGTGCATAATACTCAAGAGATGCGGGAAAATTCCGTTCGGATGTCCTTGCACTATGCTAAAAAGAGATGCGGGAAAATTCGAAGAAAATGCTATTGAAGGTTATTTCTTGGGTTATGCATCACCTAAGAAACGGGTCTTTAACTTTACTTCGGGTTGTGTTGAAAAGTGGTACCATGTTGATTGTCAAAAATACACAACTCTCATGCTGGCAAAGGTCCTGATTGGATGTTTGATTATGAGATTTTATTTAATTCTTTCACTCCCATAGTTGATCAACCTGATGAAGACTTGGTGCGTGTTTATTTAGAAGATCAATTGTATTCCAAACCAAGGTCTTCAGTTTCTAATTATGAGAATGCTACACAAGATGATCCTCTTGATACGTCTGATGTTATTTCTATTTCATCGGTGATAGTCATTTTGTTGACTCCTCTTCAGCTCAATTTCCTGAAACTCATGAGTTTAGTGAATCATCTCATAATGCTGAAGAGAATCTTACTAATTTAATAATAATGTAGTTGCGCCTGAGAATCCGACTCTTCGAATTCACACGTATCATCCTCGGGACAACATCATTGGTGATCTGAATGTTGGTGTGCAAACACGTCATCATATTGCTGATAACAGTGATGCTAATGTATTGTGTGCGTATGCCGATATGCATTCTTCGAGAATCAAGAATCTCGCTAAATACACATGCTTTCTGTCTCAATTGGAATCGAAAAGTGTTCGTATGGCGCTTGAAGATTCTTTGTGGGTAGAAGTGATGCAAGAGGAACTGCAACAGTTTAATCATCTAGGTGTTTGGGATCTCATTGACAAGCCTGATAGAGTTAAGAATCCAATTCTGACCAATGGGTATTTAAATGCAAGAAGGATGATCATGGGGACATCGTCAGACATAAAGCACAATTGGTTGTGCAAGGGTTTTATCAGCAAGAAGGCGTAGACTACACGAAGTATATGCTCCAGTTGCACGATTGGAGACTATACGAATATTTTTGGCCTATGTAGCGTTCAAGAATATTAAATTTTATCAAATGGACGTCAAGAGTGAGTTTCTCAATGTGGAACTTCATGAAGAGGTCTATGTGTTGCAGCCTCCTGGTTTTGAAGATCCAATTATCCAGACTGTGTTTACCAATTGAATAAGGCTCTTAATCGTCTACACCAAGCCCCGAGAGCTTGGTACGACACACTTGATGGCCATATAAATGATAATGTCTTCAAACGAGGAACTGTGGACTGTACTCTCTTTTATATGACAGTTGGTGATGATTTGATCCTCGTCCAGATATATGTCGACGACATCATATTTGGTTCTACGAACGACAAGCTGTGTAAGGACTTTGAGAAGTCAATGAAGGAAAAATTTGAAATGAGCTCGATAGGGGAAATGAATTTCTTCTCAGGGTTGCAGGTTCATCAGTCTGATACTGGAATTTTTATTTATCAGACGAAATACGTGAACGATGTCTTGAACCGTTTCAAGATAACTGCCGGAAAACTCCCTTCGACGCCTCTTCCGTGGGTCACAATTTATCGCAGGATGAATTGGAGGATACCGTAGATCCAACCCTTTACCGAGCAATGATTAGTTCTTTAATGTATTTAACCGCTTCTCGTCCTGATATCTTGTTTGCTGTTTGTTTATGTGCTAGGTAACAATCGATTCCCCGAGTGACTCATCTGGCAGTGGTTAAACGTATACTTCACTATCTGAGGGGTAATCCTGACACCTGGTTATGGTATACCATGGATGATAGCTTTGAACTCACTGCATTTTCCGATTCAGACTATGGAGGATGCAAGATAAATTTCAAGTCAACAACAGCGGGTGATCAATTTCTAGGAAGCCGGCTTGTTTCCTGGCAGTGTAAGAAGCAAACAACGGTCTCCACTTCAACCGCAGAAGCAGAGTATGTGGCAGCCTTGAGTTGCGGTTCACAGGTTCTTTGGATCAAGTAACACTTGCGGGATTACGGTTTGAAGTTTCTTACTACTCCCATATTTATTGATAACTCATCTTCTATTAGTATTACCAAGAACCCTGCACCACTCTAAGACGAAGCATATCGAAATTCGATATCATTTTATTCGTGATTGTTTTTAAAAGAAATTAATTGATCTTGAGGAGGAGCACACGGATTTTCAGAAAATGGATTTGTTTACCAAAGCTTTTGATAAACTCGCTTTAACTATTTGCTTGGTTTAAATGGATTGAAAACTCTTGTCGATATCCTTAAGCTCGGATAATCAATTTTCTTTGGTAAAGTTTATTTTGTTTTGGTTATTTAATGTTTTGGGTTTTAGGGGAGAAAATTGGAAAATAGAAAAATATTGTGATTTCTGTTTGTATTGAGAAAAACCAAAAACATTCAAATATTTCAAAAATTACAAAAAACATTCAAATATTTCGAACTTTGTTGCTTAAAATTATGTCTGTTGCTTAAGTTTGTGGAACATATAATTCTATACATGTTTGGTCCTGTTATCTACCTGTAGATATATAGGATAGCCATTTATCTGTAATTTTAAAGTGACTAGGGCTACTGAATTTAATATGCTCCTAAAACATAAGTTTTGAAGCAAAAATCGAAAATGATAGTACATTGAACATCTAGTCTCATATCCAGAAATAAATAAGCTTAAAAGGTTGAGTGCTTAACTGCATTGGTGCATTGATATGTCTTAAACAAACTGTTAAGGTAAAGTATGTGATATAAACATAAAGAACTGCCGAATTGAAATATGTGTTAGTCTCTTCCAAAAGTTTCGGTAATGAAGGCAGAAATGTAATAGTCTGTCATACTTAAGCCTTATGTTTGTTTGATCACTAAAAACAAAAATTCTAAATAAAATGCATCTAGTTTATGGTTAACGCTTCAATGGTTTCCGGTCTTATGGCCTCAAATCTAGTATTGATGGGATGCATCCGGTTTCTGGAAACTGTGAGTCTTTATGCGGCTTATTTATCTGGGTATTCATAAACATGAATATTTCAAAAGCTTTTAGAGCAAACCCAAAGCCATTAAACTTGATCACTACTGTATATTGTACAAACTCATTACTGACTTAATCAAAATTCTTTGTTAGTCATACATTGTTCCTCCCTTGCGCGCGTCTTAATACCATTAAAAAACGGACCACGGGGGATATAGGACCCCGGGGGATACAGGACCCCGGGGGATACAATGTATGTAAGCCTACAGATGAACTCGTTTATATTCATTCATAGTAAAGGAAAGTTGGTATATTGCTTGATAACGGGGGTATACCTTGTAGTGAGGATTACGAGCTTAGATTGTTTATAAATCTATAAAATCTTAATTTTGATCAGCAGTATAATGGTTTAAGTCAAGTTGGGGTGATACGGAAAAAATCAAACTGAGCCTGAACCGAGATTAGAGGCTTATAGTTTATGATATTTTGTGCCTTAAATGAAAATTAAATCATATCACAAAAATACTCTAAGGTTTTTTATAAGATTTAAGTGGACAAAAATATCAATGACCGACTTAACACCAGTCATAATAACGCTGAAATATAAAACTGCGATGGAAGGGCGATTTGGTCAATTTGATTCTCTGCTCAACTCACAAAAACATATACTGCTTTCGTAGAATAGCTTTAATATGTGTCTTCATTTTTATTTTTTTATTCCAACTATATACAAAAATCCAAAAATATTGTGTTTTTAGTTTATTTTCTGCTTTATATTTGATTTTCGAGCTAAATGGTACAAATATAAACAAGAAAACATCAAAACTATTTTCCCACGTTTTTATTTAATTCTTTATTTAATTGATTTAAGTTAATCATTTTTTTAAGTTATTTCTTCTAACTTATGTGTTTTAAACACAAAGCACGTTAAGGTATTGCATCTTACTCCGAATGGTAAGAACTTTAAGGTAAAGTTCATCGAGACACGGGTTTCGATGCATTATTTAATTCATGAAACTTCAAAGTGGAATTTATCATTTATTTGTAATTTGTTTTTTTGCTCCTATTCATTATGCACCTTGATAATGAATCGAACCCATTCGTTAGCATTAATAATAACGATTGATGATCATTCGTGCCTTGTATAGAATAACGAATGTATTCATTCGCTATCGCATTCGCTTCCGCTCACTCTAATAACGAATGATCTCATTCGTCATTATCAATGATAACGAATGAAGAACGAATCTTGGATGATTCGTTATAAAATTTAACTTTTTGGTTATTCGTTAACGGGGTTAACGAATGAACAAACAAATGTGAACCATTCATCAATTTTGAATTAACGAGTGGGTTCATTCGTTCATCTTGGTTTGCGTGCAATCTGGCTTATATAATGAATAGGAGGTGAATGAATCGGCTCATTCATTCACCTCGATTACAGCAAATGCAGAGCAAACCCTTGCCAAAATTTTCCATAAATCCTAACATCAACCAAATCAAGTTTTGTTGATCATTTAAGACTCACAAGGTAAATCTGACACAAATGTGATAATTTTCGTCAAATTTCATCCACTTCTGATTGTTTAATTGATAGTTTTAATAACCGGGTATATATGTGGAACTGAAATCAATTTAAACCCGTGATTTATTATCAATGGTTGATCAAAGGTGGTTCCTGATGCATATACAAGTTCAATGATGTGGAAATTTCATCGATTCATCGTCATACATGAGTTCATTGAAATGTGTTTGCATGTTTGACCATCTGGGTTTCTATTTAATTTTGACTTTGATGAACTGAGGTCAAAGTTAATAATTATTGGTATCTATTCGTCATGAATAACGAATAACAGGTCATTCTGTCTGAAAGAAACGAATGGACTCCTTCGTTGAGAATTCATAATAAATAAGCTTTACTTGTATCATTATGTAGCGAATGAACCTTCATTCGTCCCACATATTTGACGAATGAACTCATTCGTCCACATCTATTTGTTATTCACTCTTTCGGCATTATAATTACAATGAATCATGTCATTCGTTAAAACGTATGACCCCATTCGTCATAACGAATGGATTAACGAATGACACTTGTAATTATTTCTAACAGACTTCAATTTGTTTTAAGTATAAATTGAATTTTTGTTTTAAGTTAAATATTCATTTTACTGTTATTTGGGTTTGTGTATTTATAGCAATGGCCAATGAGATGATTCAAGATATTCCTGTTGTCGATCCACAACCTGCTGCTCAAGAACAACCTCCTGTACAGCAACAAAAAGCCCCAGCTGCTCCTATGTTGTTGTTCGATAAGAAGTACAATATTTGTGCATTAGTACAAGATAATTTTGCAGATCAGGATATCTTTGGCGATATTATCACATTTTTACCCCGATTTCGGATTTATTATGCCATAACTGCTGATGTACCTGCACATTTCAGTGTAATCCATACTTTTTGGGATTCGGTAAAGTAAGTGGAATTTGAGAACAACATCATAGCAGAGATCAACAAGAAGACTATCAAGATCACTCCCGGTGTGATACGTTGGGTGCTCAAGTTTACAGACAACATGAATCTTCCATGTGAATTTGATAAGACTTTGATACGTAGATTATTTTAGAGACTATTCTACACTGGTAACCTTGAACGTTCTCAATACAACAAGGAGTATTTAAGTGCTCTGTACAAGTACTTATTACATGTGTTGATACATTGCCTTGGCGGACGCAAGGGAGGCTTTGACGAATGTCAGATTATGCTTCAATCCACGTCCGTTGATCTTATCTTGATCAACCAGTTCAATTTCTCTGAGAAAATCTTTTACCATCTCAAGGAGAATTGTTTAGTGAAGATTCGTCGGAGCAAGTTCTTAATGTATTCGAGGTTTGTACAGCTAATTATACAAGATCTGATTCCTGATATTGTAATTGATGAGACTTTAGAAGATGATGTGTTAAAGTTGGAACACATGACTGCTGATACAATGAAGATAATGAAGACATACCGGAGTCAAGCACTAGAAAATGGCCCAAGGACCAAACGTTTAATTGGTCACTTGGCGAGTCTGGATTATGTATGTTCTTCTAATGATCGTTTGATCCATAATGACTCAGATTCTGAATGTGAAGAGGGACCAGATGTGAAAAATGGTGATGATGAGGGTGGTGACGGTGGAAACGGGGGTGATGGACTACGTGTTGACGTTGAGGCATCCAGCTCATATACTGCTCAACGAAAACGTAAGGGCAAGGAAAAATTGCAAGATCAACCGCCCAAGCGTTGTATTAGGCATGGTTCGGGAGTGGAGATAGGTCCACATGTACCTAGGTCGTCTACGCAACAACGACCGGTGGTGTCGCTTACTGTTAGAACCCAGACACTTACTCTGACGACGACCATTTCATTCGATCCAAGGCTTGGATCAATTCCTCAATCTGTTTTATCTCCTATGCCAACACCTCTTGAAACATCAACGGTGATTTCTCCTACTCCTAAAATGATGCCGACACATCCTCCGGCTTTATCATTTATGAGAATAAGCCGTCCTCAAGTTCCAGTGCAACCTGTACTTGCTTTATTTCATGCTTTGCCACCTAAACAGCAGATGGATATGCTCATCTGAGTTTGATTCATTTATATGAGAATAAAATGGTAGCTGATCATAAAATACAAGAACAAATGATGACGAATCAACGTCGTTTGATTGGTTATGTCTTGTACTCTCAGAAGGAGACAAAAGAGCTGCGTGAGATTGTTGTAGCTCAGGGGGGTGAAAATGAAGGAGCAAGAGGACCTTATTCTTCAATTAACTTGCAAAGACGACACATTAAAGAAATTGAAGAATGATGTTGAAGATAAGGATCCTGATGTTTTCGGTGCTAATGGAAGTGAGCCAAAACAAACTCACGGCTCATCAACTTCAGGTACTAATAGTGGTGGTGGTGATGGCAATGATCAACAGATAGTCGTTTATCAAGACACGACTAATGTTAAGCCTATCGAGTCGATCATAGCCAACATCATGTTATTTATGGATTATAAGGTTGGAGTGGTGATGAGTACCGTCAACGCTGACGATATCGAGGAAGGTGAATTTGTTGATCATGCCCTGTCTCGTGATCTATATCTTTATTGTTTGGGTTGAGCGATGAAGAACTGAATGCGTTGGAGGCTGAGGAAGATGTGGAGGTTGTGAATGATGAAGAAGTCTTACTTGACACGAGTATTCCACATGGGAATACGTCGTTTATTTATGAAGACGAGGAGATCGAGATCGAAGATGTGACGGCAGAGGAGTACCCTGATTTGTACACACGATCAAATTTTGATCAGAGTGTTCCATCATTTAGAGAAGAACATGCTAAAACTGTCGAGGATCATCTTGAGAAGACAACGAAGAGGAGAGAAAGTATCGGCGAAAGGATCAAGCTCGTTAGATCCTGATGCTGAGGGTTGGTTTGGAGATCACAACAAGTCCCAGACTTTGAATATCATTGAAGCCTATTGATACGTTGATCAAGAACACAAGCTGGATGTCAGTGCACGTGCCAAAACAAATCAGAAGACTACATTCAAAGCCGCGCAAATAGTCAAAGGTGACATCATTTCTTGGTTACACGATTCAGAGTTAAGGGTTTGTATCATTAAGTGGGAGAATGGCGTCCAGTATTTTAAATATATTACTGACGTTCTCTCACTGACGAGGTGGGACGTGCGGACGCTCGCCAATCGGCCTTTAATCAACCGTGGTGGAAATCAATTAGCAGGATGGTTCCACCAACATCTGCTCTTTGAGGTGAATCACGAGTTTAAATTTTTTAAACCACAGGTTCCAACTAGGAAATATATTGATGAGATTGATCCTAAAACTGGTTGGAGGAAGCTTGTTCTTAAAGTAAAGCCGCTCATAACTATGAAGCGTGTACCAGTGAAAACCTTCCGCATGATCTTCATCTATCGTTCAATCGATGGTACTACGACAACAGAACAGGTGAGGCGGTCATCGTGTTGGGTAAAGGGCTGAAGACTAACTTTATTCGAGTCATAGACCCAATGTGGCTCGTTAATCTATCAGAGACCGAAAACGACGATCTGTTTGAGAACAAGATTTTGTTTGCAAGACGTGAAGATTATGATCGAGCTATGCAATTTCAACGCGTTGTTCGTGTTTGTCACGCGTTTGGAATTCATAGTTGGCATGTAATGAGTGTTCAGTTCTTTAAACATCACAAAATTAGTGTATCATACGAATAAGTCTGAGCATTAGTATGGATATGCATGATGCGTGTCATGTAACTAAAGATCTAAATTTAGGTTGGAATGTAATCGAGATAACTATGTAAGATCAAATGATTCAATCTTACTGAGAAGCTTGAGTGCTGCGAGCACCAGTGAGGTTCAGTTCAATTTAACGAAAGGAAGGGTTAATTATAATCCTATCTTGCGGAATTTTTCTACCAAGTAACAATATTAGTACCAACTGCGTGTTAGTTATCATTACTAAAGGAGGAAAATAACGAAATCATAGGTGACGAATTCTAGACAAAAGATTATGCATTTATTGCTAGGGACAATTGATAATTCGAGTGAAATTTCAGTTTGTGGGTAAGGTCTAAAAGTACAGAGTGAACAAAAATAAATATTGAAATGTATTACATCCAAGGGTTATTAAAATGACCACGATGGAATCCAAGATCTATATGTTAGGAAGGTTCACAAAAATTTCACCTCGATCCCTTTGGTGGAATCCAATCCAAGATCTATATGTTAGGAAGATTCATCAAAAATTTCCACTCGATCTTATGGTCAGATCTACGGGGATCTACATTTCTTCAAAGATGTGTTTTCAGAATCCTCCCAGCGAGCTGAACACTAAAACAGGTTTAGAAACCCAGCTTAAGCAACTCAGATCTTCATATCCACCGTTCGAAATGAATATCTATGGGTTATGAACCCTCTATAAAAATATCAAGATGATCGAACCATTAGATCTTAGTTATAGACTGATTCTTGCGGACATGCAAAACTATTACAATCTGTCAAGATTTTAAAACGAGTTTTAAACAAACTTATGCTCAGATTTAGGACAAACGGAGCTTTCCATCGCATTCGGGACGTTGAAAAATGGTTCCGGGTAGAATACGGGCACCTGCCGCCACCGGACCACCACGTCGGACCACCATCGGCACCGCTTCTCTCTAACTTTCTTTCTCTAATTACGAGTGGAAAGTTGGGGTAACCCTCCTTA
Source organism: Bidens hawaiensis (assembly GCF_021521415.1). Classification (NCBI taxonomy): domain Eukaryota; kingdom Viridiplantae; phylum Streptophyta; class Magnoliopsida; order Asterales; family Asteraceae; genus Bidens; species Bidens hawaiensis. Next base: position 196,945 of record NW_027494767.1, read on the forward strand.
TATAGGTGCCGGTTTTAAACGAGTTTTTCGATCGCGCTTTGGTTTGTCGCTCCAACGAACCCGCTACTTCGAGTGAAGTTGTATTTTCCAAATACATTTAGTCAAAAATACTTATTCTTATTCAGTTCTCGACTTAAATTTGTCTCGTTAACTTATTATTTCCGTTAATAAGTTATTGACGATTGTTACCTAACGTTGGTTTCGTGTTATTTTGAACTTAATAAAACTAGTGTTGTTTTTCCCAAAAACAACTCAGCCAAATTTATGGTGTCTATTTGACTTACTTTATCTAAATAATAAACCTAAAATACAGAGATAATATCAACTTTTACAAGCTCATCGGTACTTGTGCTTTAACGATCGTGTTCAAAACTACTAATTTGCATTTTCCCGCTTCGTTATAACTCAGAATTGAGCCACGTTTTCGCCTACGTACTCGGTTTTCGATCCTCTAAAATATTCAAATGGATTCTCCAGGACACTTTCTCGAATGCCGGGTTGAATTCTCACACGTTTAACAAAAAACGTTTGTTTCTCTGTCATTTATCACCGGAATTTCTTTATTCCGTCTCACTTCTCACATGTTTTATAGTATATATTCCCTTCATTATTAGCTTAAAATACTATATTTAACATATGGGTCTTAATCTTCACTTAATCCGGCCTAAACTTGTCTTAATTTCGTTTATGGAATATAATTATACTTTTTATTCTGCCGGGTATCACAGTTGGCATCACTACCTACCCGTTTTAGGTAGGATGTATCTACATATGCTTTTGTTGCTTCAAGAGCACACTCGTGGTGTTTGCAAGACCATATTATTCGGTGTTGTGATATTTATGGGTTGGACTCTGATTATGGGTGTGCGATGGATCATTTACATACTTCACTTCCAGATTTTGATCTTAGTGGGTTCTCTAATAAGGACACCGTCCCCCTACCCAACATATTGTGGCGAGTACCTTATTTAGTGGAATCTCCTAGATTTTAGAAGTGAAGTTTGATCTATCCCCCCCCTTCCAAAAGGCGTTGTTTGAATGCCTTTGGGCTCCTCGGGCTCAGGATTTTCTTACGGCCATCCCCATTGAAGGATTGGGCCAATATATGTAGGGTTTGGAGTATCGGGCTATCCTTAGGTACCAGTTAATGATCCTTATGTTCCCAACTGATGAGCCTTGCCCAATTTGTTGCAAGGTCCATTTGGATTCTTTCAGAGACCATGCGGTTCATTGAAAAGAATTGCCTGGCTTTAAACACAGATATGATTTGGTTAGGGATGTTCTATGTGATGTTCTTAAACGAGCAGAAATTTCAGCTAAATAGGAAGCCCCTGTTAACTTTCTCACGGATCCTCTTGAAGGGAGGTCTACTCTACCACCAGCTGATATTCTTATGTTTATGTGGGCAGGGGGAAAACACGCCTGGGTGGATCTTCTAGGTGTGTCTCCTCTTGCTAGGCTCATGGACCGTGGGTTTGTTGTGGGTCAGGCTCGGTTGAAGGCTGAATCGGGTAAAGTTGTTAAACACGAGAAAGCTTGTTAAGAGAATCTACATGTCCTACTCCTATTTGATTTTGATACATTTGGTTTTCTGGCCTCAAAGGCTGTGAATTTTTTGAGTAGGGTTCAGCGTGTCGTACACGGAACCTCTTCAGCTCCAATGTCCCAAAGCTTCGTTTTTTGTAGGATTAGCTTTGCTATTCAAAAGGGGGTTGCGGCGCAACTAGTTGGCTGTATGCCTGTCACTTTATTGTAATCATTTTGGAGTAGCTGAATAGTTGTATAATGTTTTTATGTGTTTGGTTATGCTTTTTTAAGCTCACTTATGAAGTTTTGAAGTTGAAATAAAAATTTAAGAAATCAGATTTAAGATCCAGTTGAAACACTCATATGTTTTTAGAAGCAGCATAGGCTAAAAAGATTCTGATAGCTTCCAGACTTGCTACTAGAGAAAACGCTTCATCAAAATCTATCACTTCTCTTGTAAGCATCCTAGTGCAAATAGTCTTGCTTTGTTCCTCATTACAATCACTTTTTCATTCTTCTTATTCATGACAACCCATTTGGTACCTATTGCAAACATTCCTCTTGGCTTATCCACAAGTTCCCAAACTTACCGATTTCTGAACTGAACCAACTCCTCTTGCATAGTTTCTACCCAACTATTGTCTTCAAATACTTGAATAATGTTCTTGGGTTCAATTTGGGATAGAAAGCATGATTACAAACAAATTCTTGCATATTCATATACATTTCTTGTAACTCTCTCATGTAGATCACCAATTATGTTTTCAGCACGATGATTTCTTTGAACAAAAGAAGTTTGAATGATTTGTTTTGAAGAAATTGTTGAATCAAGATTTGTATCATTGAGATCAGGTTCTTCAATGACTAAATCTGATGCTTCATTATTCATATCATCTTCTCCATTAACATTCGAATGTGATGTTGAAACAAGATCACATCCCATGTTCAAATTTTGAAACAAGGTTTCAAAGGTTAACTGTCTATCAGCTTGGTCTTGGTATTGATCTTGCTGGTTATCAGGTTGTTCATCATTCATGACAAGATTTTCTTGATCATGTGGTTGATCAAGATTATCATTCTGTTCACCATCAGATTCAACATCAGAAGCATTCTTAACAAAGGAAACATCAGTGTTCTTTTCAGCAACCTTGGACCATAATCTGTCCAAAATCAACCTTCTTCTCTGAAGTAGCTTCAGGGAAACTTGTCCTATATAAAGTATCATCAAAGTCCTAAGGGTAATATTTTAAGGATTTGATTAAATTCTATAGATCAAATAGGCAAGATGCTCAATCAACAGTGTTTAATTGATTTTCATTGAATATTACATCTGAAGATTTAGTCACACTTAAAGGATCTTTCACAAGGACTATGTAAGCTTTTTAGTGTGTCGAATATCTAACAAAGAAATAATCTAAGGATTTAGATTGAAATTTGTTTAAATAGTCTTTTGTATTCAACTAGGAGCACTTGCATCCGAAAGGCTTGAGGAACTTAATGTAGGGGTTTCTCTTGACTAAAATCTCATAGGGAGTTTTGTCTTGACTTTTGGTGAGAAGGACTCTATTCTGAACAAAGCAAGCAATGTTTATTTCTTCTGCCCAAAATTTAACAAACATATAAGCAGTTGCTATCATGGTTCTTGCAGCATCTATCAATGTTTTATTTCTTCTTTCTGCTACCCCATTATGTTCAAGAGTTCTAAGGGCACTGAATTGTTGGAGAATTCCTTTAGCTTGACAAAATTCGCATCACCCCATTCTTGAACTCAGTCCCATTATCACTTCTCATGACCTTCAACCTTACATCTTGTTGGTTCTCAATCCCTGTAACACAACATTTAATCAATTCAGCAGCCTCATCCTTTGCGTTTAGAAAATAAACCCATGTATATCTTGAAAAATCATGAATAATTACCAAACAATATCTCTTCTTTCCAATACTAGGAACCCTCACAGGACCAAAGAGATCCATGTGAAGCATTTCAAGTACGTGATCAATTACGTTAATGAGTTTTGTTTTTTGTGATGATTTGTGTTGCTTTCCTTTTCGACAAGAGATGCACTTGTCATCCAACTTGAATTCTCTTGTTGGTAAACCAATGACATGGTCACCTTTAACAAGTTTGTTCATATGTTTTAGATTGACATGACAAAGATTTCTGTGCCACAATGTTTTTTTCATTTTTAGTGGCTTATGACACAAAATTGGTACCACCTTTAGAAATGGCATCTTTCATCCTTAATTCATATAAATCTCCATTTCTAGGGGCCATCATCATGATCATATCAGGAGGAATTAGAAATTCAGGTTTGAGGATCAAACAGTGTGAGTCATCAAATCCAACCTTATAAAATTTATCACACATCTTAGATATGCTCAAAAGATTATATTGTAATCCTTCCACATAAAACATTTTATCAAATGACACTTTGCCATTGGTAAGAATGCCTTTCCCCACAAAATTCCCTCAATTTTCATTACCCCCAAATGCAGCTGGTCCTTCAATTTTTCTTCATAGTTGACCAATGACCTCTTGTCACAGGCAATGTGCCTAGAACCTCCACTGTTTAAGTACCATACATCATTCATTGGAGTAGGATGTTCAAACACAAATCAAAGAAAAAGAATCAGATAAGTGAGGAAATACAAGCGGATTCAGCTTGCAAATTATCAGCAACATGGCTAACTATTGGATCTCGTTTGGGGACCTCATAAACAAGTTCACAAGAATCATCAGATTCATAGCCAGTTTCACATGCGCTTCCTGATGGGTTTTATACAAGTTTATCAAAGTCAAGTTAACCATATTTAACTAGAAAAACGCAACGGAAGCTTAGATTATAAATCTTGTTATGAACATACCATTATGTTAAAACTAAAACCCAATTAACAAGGATCAAAATTACAAGAACATAATGCTCACAAAATGTAAGTGTACCTTCTTCTACCTTTAGAAGAACAAGCAAGATGTTGAAGATGATGGTGGATGAATGGCAAGCCTCCAAGGAAGAAGACCTCAAGAGTGTGATACCCCAAGCTTTTGCAACAACACCAACTTGATTGCTAGGAATTATGAACACTTAAACAAGCTCACCAAGCTCTCCCAAAAAACCCCAAATGAGCCGTGAGTTTTTTTGGAAGAAAAGAGAGAGGATTTTTTTTTTTTGATTCAACTCTTGAATTCAAAATGGGGACAAGATCAAAATTGCATGTCTTGTGAATGGTGGAGTATAAAGAGATGGTCCACACAAAAGGACAAAACATTTGGTTGAACCAAAACCACCACCCACATGGGGTGGCCGGTTTTCTTTTTTTTTTTTTTTTTTTTTTTTTTTTTTTGTTGTTTTGTTTTAACCATTTAAAACATCTCCTTTTATTTTATAAAACTCATTTTTATAAAATGCACATACATTTATGTAATTATTTAACCAATTAAATAATTAATTTATATAAACAAATTATCCAGATAATTTATTTAAATCCTCAAGTGTGTTTGTTTAGAAAACCAATTTTCTACACACGTAGTGTTCGGTATTCGTTTAAATGATCAAATCATTAAAAGAATACATTTGGTGTCGTCTAGCTTGTTATTGGGTATGACCCGACTTGGATCAAACACAGTTAGCCACATTAGTATAATTATGTGTCTCGGGCATACGTAATTCCAACAATCTCCCACTTGCACGAGATACATAGAAAATTAATGCAAGTGGTGAATACCGCCTAACAACAGTTCACCACCCCTAATGTGTTTGACGAAGTGCCATTCAATAACATCATCCCTTCAAGTCCCTTACTTGATATGATTTAGGTGAATCTATCATTATATCCCTTTGTTACTAGATGTCATGTTGAATCTAAGAGACATAGGTGATCATTCTCTTTACAATTCAACTTTATCAGGCCTTAGACATCTAAACTCTCAACACATAAGAGGAACAAATTCCGTCTTGACTGTATACGCCTCTCACTATCACTTTATACTCCACCTGAGCTCATCCTTATGTACCATCTTTTACGAATAGCGAAGGGGAGAGTCAAAGTGTAATACTTGGTGAAAATCAAGACCCAGTATACATCTCAGGTCTAAGGATAATATGAAATTCTCCTTTACTCAAAATTACTAATGATCAAGTCAATCGACTCTATGTAGTAATATTGAGAGCGGGTCAGTCCAATATTTGTATCCCACAAATATCTATGAACTTTGGCAGCAAACCTATGCTCCATATTCATTCCTTATGAATATCCACCAATCCTAGTTCATAATATTCTTGCTTCATATTTGTTCCCACAAATGTGATCGACTACGGACTTTTAGAATAAGATAACTTATTCATGGATTAAACATGCAAAATTAGAATTTAACTCAAGATTCCATAATCATATAAAAGAGTTAAATTACAAAAGTCTTTTAAACTTTAATACAAAATAGATCAAATCCAATTACTAGAATATCGAAGTCCTAAGCCACTCGCATGACGCTCATGTTTCGGTCTTTCTAGGAGCTTCGTGAATGGATCCGCAAGATTTTGATCAGTTCCAACTTTGCGAATACATATCTTTCCTTTTTCAACTTCATCCCTTATGTAGTTGAATCTCCGCTCTATGTGCCTTGTCTTTTGGTGCGAACGAGGTTCCTTGATTTGTGCAATCGCACCCTCGTTGTCACAAAAGATTTCTAGGGGGTCTTGAATGGAAGAGACCACCCCTAGATCAGAAATGAACTTCTTCAACCATGCAGCTTCTTGAGCTGCCAATGAAGCGGCGATGTATTCTGATTCTGTAGTGGACAATGCTACCACTTCCTGTTTTGAGCTCTTCCAAGAGACAGCTCCTCCATTAAGAGTGAACACATACCCAGATTGTGATCGAGAATCATCTCGATCAGTTTGGAAGCTCGCATCCGTGTAACCTTTTATAGCGAGTTCTTCCTCACCAGATCCATATATCAGAAACATATCCTTAGTCCTCCTAAGGTATTTCAATATGCTCTTAACAGCCATCCAATGACTGTCTCCTGGATTCTGTTGGTATCTGCTTGTCATGCTCAAAGCGCATGACACATCCGGTCTAGTACATATCATCGCATACATGATGGATCCTATAGCAGAAGCATATGGGATTTGTTTCATCATGTCTTGCTCACCCTTTGAGCTTGGACATTGAGCTGAACTCAATATGGTCCCTCTTTGAATAGGTACAAAACCTTTCTTGGAGTTTTCCATCTTGAACCTTTTCAAGATCTTATCAATGTATGTACTTTGGTTCAAACCTATCAAGCGCCTTGACCTATCCCTATAGATCTTTATTCCCAAAATATAGGCAGCTTCACCAAGATCCTTGATGGAAAATCTACTTCCAAGCCAAGCCTTAACGCTTTCCATGGTTGGAATGTCATTTCCAAATAGTAGAATGTCATCGACATACAATACTAAGAAGGTAATTATACTCCCACTAGCTTTCTTATACACACAAGCCTCATCAGCGTTCTTGATGAATCCAAAACTTTTGATTTCTTCATCAAAACGATGATTCCAAGTTCTAGATGCTTGTTTCAATCCATAGATTGATTTCTTTAACTTGCATACTTTATTAGGATGTTTTGGATCGACAAAACCTTCAGGCTGAACCATATAGACATCTTCCTCAAGATATCCATTTAGGAAAGCGGTCTTGACATCCATTTGCCAGATTTCATAATCATAATGTGCAGCTATGGCAAATAATATCCTAATAGACTTTAGCATTGCCACAGGCGAAAAAGTTTCATCATAATCAACCCCTTGAGTTTGAGTGAAACCTTTAGCTACAAGTCTTGCTTTATAAGTATCCAAGTTTCCATGCATATCAGTTTTCCTTTTGAAAACCCATTTACTTCCAACAGCTTTGGAGTTGAGTGGTGGTTCAACCAATTCCCAAACTTGGTTGTCATACATGGATTGCATCTCAACGTTCATGGCTTCAAGCCATTTGTCACAATCATTCTTGGACATTGCATCACGGTATGTGGTCGGTTCATCCGAATCTACCACGTAGCAACCTTCTACAAAAAATCCATATTTTTCAGGTGGATTGCTAATTCTACCAGATCTGCGAACGTTTTGTGTGTTTTGATCAACCACTTGATCACTTTCAACAACCTCTTGTTGAGTGCTAGTATCAACCAATTGTGTATCATCTTGTGATTCTTGATCCTCATCAAATTTCACTGTTCTACTATTAGTTCCTTCCTCAAGGAACTTAGTTTCCAAGAACTTACCCTTTCGAGCAATAATAACATTTTGCTCACTAGGATCGTAAAAGTAATATCCTAAATCATCTTTAGGATAACCTATAAAGATACACTTAGTGGATCGGACTTCTAATTTGTTTGGGGTGTATTGCTTTACATAAGCTTCACAACCCCAAACTTTTAAGAATGATAGCGATGGAGCCTTTCCATGCCATACTTCAAAAGGTGTCTTCTCCACTTTCTTGGTTGGAGCCATATTCAATATGCGAACAGCGGAAAGTAAAGCATAGCCCCAAAATGATAGAGGTAAAGTGCTTCTAGCCATCATCGATCGAACCATATCTAATAGGGTACGATTTCTCCTTTCAGACACACCATTATGTTGTGGTGTTCCAGGTGGAGTAAGTTGTGAAATAATTCCACAACTCTTAAGATGATCTTGAAAAATACCACTTAGGTATTCACCTCCTCTATCACTACGAAGTACTTTGATTGTGGTCTTGAGTTGTCTTTCTACTTCAGCTTTGAAGTCTTTGAACATTTCAAAAGCTTCATCTTTGTGTTTCATTAAGTACACATAACCATATCGACTATAATCGTCAATAAAGGTAATGAAGTATCTTTCACCATTCCTAGTCATTGGTCTAAAAGGACCACATACATCCGAATGTATGATACCCAATAATTCTTTTGACCTTTCAAAAGTTTTATTAAAGGGTTGCTTTGTCATTTTGCCTTGTAAACAAGATTCACATACATCAAATGAATCAAACTCATTGGTTTCTAGAATACCACTCTTGCGAAGAGTTTGCATGCGATTCTTGCTTATATGTCCAAGGCGACAATGCCAAAGATAGGAATCACCCAAGTCCTTCTTGAGTTTCTTGGTGTTGACATTATACATTGAACTACTATGTGACATACCACTTTGATCTATTTCATATATACCATTCATGGGTATAGCTTTAAAATAAAATATGCCATTCATCAAAACATGAATATCATAATCAATAAACTTAAGATCAAAGCCACATTGTTTTAAAAGGGACACGGAAATAATGTTTCTCCTTAACTTAGGAGCATACAAAACATTTTTCAAAATTACTTCCAAACCACTTGGAAGCTTTAACATGTAGTCTCCTTGAGCTTGGACTTCAACTCTTGCTCCATTGCCCATAAAGAGACTAATGTCCCCTTTGTTGAGTTGTTTACTTCTTTTGAACCCCTGCAACAAATTGCAAATGTGAGTTCCACATCCGGTATCAAGTACCCATGTATTTGAAGAAATAACATTTAGTTCAACATATATAGTAAAGATAATACCTGAGGTTTGCTCCGCATCCCTCTTATCTTTTAACGCTTTGAGATAGGTCGGACAATTTCTTTTCCAATGACCTATCTCTCCACACTCAAAGCATGGATCTTGCGTCGCAACCTTTTGCTTCTTTTCCTTCGGTTTGTAGGGCGTAATGGCTTTCCTCTTTCCCTTTCCTTGGACGTGGCCCTTGCCCTTAGCAACACTTGCTTTGGGTTTGGAGTTATGTCCCCTTTTGCCTTCATTGATTGTTAGAACGGGTAAAACCCTTTTACCCATTCCCGCTTCGGCCGTTCTTAGCATTGCGTGAAGCTCACCAATGCTTTTGTCCCACCCGTTCATGTTATAGTTCATGACAAAGGTTTCAAACCTTTTGGTCAAAGAGTTGAGGATCAAATCCGTAGCCAACTCATTTGAGACGGGACAATTCAACCTACGAAGCTTTTCAATGTAGCTTTTCATCTTTAGGACATAAGATGAGACGCTTTGGGTTTCCTCCATACGACATGCATGAAACGCTCGAACCGTTTCGAAACGTTCCGCTCTAGCTTGTTGAAGGAACATTTCCTTCAATTGAGTTATCATGTCGTATGCCCCATGATGCTCGAAATCCTTTTGGATTTCGGGAATCATAGTTCCCAACATGAGGCAAGAGGCTTGCACCGAATCTTTGGTGTACTTAACCCAATCGTAATAAGCCTCCTCATCTTCCACGTTAGGCTCGTCGGGAATGGGATCGTCTAAGACATATGATATCTCTTCTTGCTTGAGAACTATTCTCAAGTTGCGATACCAATCCATAAAGTTATTATGGTTTAGACGATCCTTTTCAAGGATGGTTCTTAAGGATAGGTTACGGGTGTTATGGGTAGAGGTGTTTGCATTGTTAGCGGCCATCTACAAAATTTAACAAAGTTTTATTTTAGTATTATAAACAATTTAATTATTAATACCCTTTTATTCCAAATTTTAAAATAATAATTAAATTCTAGAATCCAACGATAAATCAAATTTCGGTTAGGTGACCTTTATCCCGTTATTTGATTTAACAAGGTAGTCAACCTTGACAATTGCAACCCTTTGCAACTTCTAGAGGTATGGGACCATTCGAAATCCTTATTTCGTGTTGGCATGTTTATCCCATCAACACCATTGGACCCCATGCTTAGGTGACCTTTATCACATGGTTTCCAATTCAAGTCGTCCTACTTGTATAAACATGTAAGATTAACATACAAGTGGTTAGGTGACCTTTATCCCACAAATATGTTAATATTACCTTAAGTATATTAGTTTGCTCTAAAATGGTTAGGTGACCTTTATCCCATTTAAAGTTTCCTAATACGTTAAGTGTCTTACAAAAGGATGGTGTTAGACTTGTTTCCTTGGTAATTATGAAAAAGGGATTTAAGTTTTCCAATATTCTAGTATGAAAAACATTATGCCATATCCTAACATGCATTTAGAAATATGGCGATTTTGAAAACCAATTTTCAAGGTTCTAGTTATAATAAAACCAATTTTATTATATGTGAGTAATCGCTTAGTTTTAATAAACCCATTTAATTTAAACTAATTGACGCGATATTACCAAATATATATTAGAACCCGTTTTATGCTTGTTGTCGTTCCTATGTGACGGTATGGATATCCTAATATCTATCAACCACACATTACATAAAGTAAAACAAACAACCAAGCATACATGCAAAATATAGTCATAACCGAAAACCGCTAAGTTTGACCATACTTGTTAGCCGAAACAAGTATAGGTCATAAGTCACACCTAAGGGACAAAACATGACACAAGGATGGAATGTTGACTCCCACTTGATCTTGCATCCAAATGCTTCAAGTATCCTTTCCAAGTTGTTGTGTTCTTGTTGGGCTTGTAAATGGGCTCCAAACTTCCAAAAGTCTTCTTGGGCACAAGAGTGAAATTTATGGGCCTAATGGGCTTGAATCCCATGATGGGCCGGTGAGGCCCAACAAGCCCAAAATTTCGGTCCAAGGCCCAAATCCACCAATTCTTGCATCTTCAATTTTTACAAAATGTATCCTAATACATATTTTTCTAAAAAAAAAGAAATGCAACTAATCTATTTATTACAAACCAATTTATGAATAAATAAATTACACAAGCCTAAGATTATGAATTATTACAACCATATTGAATAATAAATATAACCAACATACACATAACAACAATCAACACATCCAAGGTCTCGGTTTCGGTTATGACACATCCAAACATACCAAATGTTCTAAGCATGCAACCTAAGCAACCATTGCCCAAAAACATCAAAGGAATCGGCCCCCCCCCCCCCCAAGAGGCTACGGCCCAAACCCCCCCCCCCAAAATTTTACAATTTTCAACATGCAAATGTTAATAATGGTTTCCTAAGATCTTTCCATGCATGTCAAGATCTTACAAAACCATGGGGGTTAAATCCACCAAAATTTCGGACCCCTTTTTCACCCATGAAAAAACCCGAAATTTATGAACATGCAAGGAGCATAAGTCCTTGTAACCGGCTCTTGATGCCATTGATGGGTTTTATACAAGTTTATCAAAGTCAAGTTAACCATATTTAACTAGAAAAACGCAACGGAAGCTTAGATTATAAATCTTGTTATGAACATACCATTATGTTAAAACTAAAACCCAATTAACAAGGATCAAAATTACAAGAACATAATGCTCACAAAATGTAAGTGTACCTTCTTCTACCTTTAGAAGAACAAGCAAGATGTTGAAGATGATGGTGGATGAATGGCAAGCCTCCAAGGAAGAAGACCTCAAGAGTGTGATACCCCAAGCTTTTGCAACAACACCAACTTGATTGCTAGGAATTATGAACACTTAAACAAGCTCACCAAGCTCTCCCAAAAAACCCCAAATGAGCCGTGAGTTTTTTTGGAAGAAAAGAGAGAGGATTTTTTTTTTTTGATTCAACTCTTGAATTCAAAATGGGGACAAGATCAAAATTGCATGTCTTGTGAATGGTGGAGTATAAAGAGATGGTCCACACAAAAGGACAAAACATTTGGTTGAACCAAAACCACCACCCACATGGGGTGGCCGGTTTTCTTTTTTTTTTTTTTTTTTTTTTTTTTTTTTTTTTGTTGTTTTGTTTTAACCATTTAAAACATCTCCTTTTATTTTATAAAACTCATTTTTATAAAATGCACATACATTTATGTAATTATTTAACCAATTAAATAATTAATTTATATAAACAAATTATCCAGATAATTTATTTAAATCCTCAAGTGTGTTTGTTTAGAAAACCAATTTTCTACACACGTAGTGTTCGGTATTCGTTTAAATGATCAAATCATTAAAAGAATACATTTGGTGTCGTCTAGCTTGTTATTGGGTATGACCCGACTTGGATCAAACACAGTTAGCCACATTAGTATAATTATGTGTCTCGGGCATACGTAATTCCAACACTTCCAACATAGGAACTATGTTTGTAAATTTTTCAATGACAAATTCCCTTTTCATGATTTTCTCTTGTGCTTCAGAGTTTGGTTTCCACAAAATCCATGTGGTTCAAAACCATTTTTCAACTAAAATTTCGCATCTCCAATAAGTACATTTGATTTCTTTTTAGTGAGAATTTTGGTCTTAAGCATGCTCTTCTTTTTACAAACTATAGACTTATCAGAGTCTGCAGACTTTTCAGAAGTGTGTGAGTTAACAGATTGAGATCTATTTAGTTTCTTCAGTATTAGAGCCTTTTTCTTTTCAAATAATTCACTTTTCTTCACAATTTCTTTTTCACTCTTGACTTGATCCATCTTCTCACCCCCACTCAAGTATTCATTGTATCTTCTTCTGTTAAATGCAAAGTATTGTCCAAATATTGTGTGGTCAGGGAAGTGAAATGGTTTAGGAGTGAACCTTTCCTGACATGAGTCAGTGCGATGACCATAGACCTCACAGACTTTGCACAAACTTGTCCTTTGAACTTTTATTTTGAGTTTCCCATCTTGTATCTTTCACTGGTCTAGGTTGTTCAAAAACAATAGTCTTCTGATGAGTGATGAGACCATTAAAGTTGATTGCAAATGGCGGAAATTGCTCAATTTTTGTTTCTTCTCTTGACACAATACTCTTCACAAATTACATTTTCCCCATATTGATTGGACTATCTTGTTTATCACTTCTTTATCTTGACCATCTTCTAATGTAATCATCCATGCTTTCCACCTCTCCAATATCAAACTATTCTTGATTAGAGAAAACTGGATAAACATGAAAAAATAGATCATTGTTTTTTATGGTTTCTTGATTCTTCTAATTATTCTTTACATTTCCCCTTTTTGGTGATTCCTTTCTTGAAGATCCAAACTATTCTTGATTAGAGAAAACTGGATAAACATGAAAAAATAGATCATTGTTTTTTATGGTTTCTTGATTCTTCTAATTATTCTTTACATTTCCCCTTTTTGGTGATTCCTTTCTTGAAGATCTTTCAATGTTCTTCTTTTCCTTGGATCCACCAATGGAATCTTGTCCTGTGACTTTTGTTTACCCCCTATCACTTCTTTTAAGCTTCCACAGCTAGAACACTTATCACTTGAATCACTCAAATCACCAATAGACTTTTCAACAGTTTTTCCCTTTATGTCAACAGCCTTCATCACAAACTCACCCTTGTTATCAACCTTAACCAACTTATATTATTATACAAACTCCTTTCTATATTCAAACACATCTCTGAATTGATCAAGATAGGCATTTCTCTTTTCCTTGTCCACCTTCAATGAGTAATTATCTTTAAAAGGTGGAGGGACAACTTTGTACTTATCCTCATCCTTGATCTTCTTAAACTTTCCCTATATATTTCCAGTGGATACCAAATTCTTTACAAAATAAATCTCAACTTGAAGTTGAGTATTCTTTAACTTCTCATCAAGATACATTTTCTTCAACTCTTAAATTTCGGTGATATACATTGACTGAATGTTGTAACTATCCATACAATCATGTTACAAACATTTAATTTGGTTCTCATATGTCAACTCACTTATTTCATACACATTTATCATGCTTTGTTTCTTAAATCACTCACTTTGCAATTTACCAATTGCCTTTATCAAAGAAACATTCATTTCAAATAATTCATAGTTTGTGGGATTTGAATGTACATAAGATGAAGAGGACTCAACTTCATTTCTAATCTTTGCCATGAATGCTACATTAGCCTTCTCTATATCTTCAGCATGATTACTCTAGTCAAACACACCATTTTTTTTTATGGTTGAGCAAAAGCAACATTTCCTTGATTTCTTGCATGATTGGCATTGTTCCAATTCTGATTGGTAGGAGCTTGTGGAGGGATTTGTTGGTTTCTCTGAAATGGTGGTTGTTGTGGGACTATGTGTTGTTGAATTTTCTTTGCTATCCTTGATTTTGATTTTGGAATTGGAACTGGTTTCTTTGTTGGTTATTGTTTTGAAACTGTCTTGGCTGGTTGCATTCTCTTGCAAAATGTCCTAGTAATTGACAATTGTAACAAATTGCTTTGGACTTGTCAAAACCAATTCTGTCATTTGGTCCTGAAACCAAATATCTACCAGTTCTATTGTATAGTCTTTTACCCATCGCAGCTAACATTGCAGCTTGCCACTTAAGATCCATGTCTTCCAAATCATCAGCATCAATCTGTTCAAGATCTTCTTGCACTACACTTGTGTGAATTAAATTCTTGGCCACAAATGTATTGTAAGAATTAGTGAACATTGAGAAAAGACTTGATAATCATTCCCATGAATAATGTTTCCAGAAACATAGGGAGCATATCCACTAGCCACTGATGATGTATCACTATCATCCATCAATTGAACATTAAATTTTGACTGCCCACTTTGATTGCTAGACTGGCCAACAACAAACACTGTTGGGGTTTCAGCACTATACTTAGTTGGTTCTTCAATTATAGGGACTTGCTATTGGTTCTTTGTTAACAGATTCCCCATTGTGGAAATTAAAGCATTTGCAACTTGGAAACTTGGCTTGTCTTCCTTGATCATATGATTTTCAATCATTTCATGCTCAGCAGCTTGCAAAAAGCATATAACATCATCAAGCTTGAATGTTGGGAAATTAGCCTTTTCTTTGATGAACTTGCTTGTAGTGTATCATTCTCCTGACAAACATGATAACAGCTTCTTGTTTAAATCAAAATCTGTTTATTGCAAGGTTAGTGGCTCTGATTTCATTGACAATTGCAACAAACCTCTACAAAAAAGATTTCAACCTTTCTTCTTCGTTGAACTTGAATCTATCCGGCTGTTGCTTCAGTATGTCTTTAAGCTCAGTGTTTCCTTCAAACATTTCCACAATGACATCAAACATAGCCTTTTCAGTAGTGTAATGAGCAACACTAGTCAAAATCTCCCAAGAAAGACCAAGTTTCAGCATAGACAGTGCCCTGTCATATTTCTTTCTCATTTGTCCCTCTAGAGTTTGATTATTGGATGTACCATCTGGAACACATGGGAAATTCTTAATTGAATTCCACATATCAACATCGTTATAGCACACTACTGCCTTAAACGTAACCTTCCACTTAATGTAATATTCATTTCCTTATAATATTGGAATTTTGTTAGTTGACACTTCTTGATCATCCATTACTCCAGACAAGTTTTTGGTATTTTGAAAAGATTTCAGAAATGAAAAATCACTTAACACTTGTCAAACTTTTGAAAAACAACCAGATCTGTGGATTAAATCCTCAAATTTGATGAATCTGGATGGATAATATCAAGATCTAGACACAAAAGGAAAGTAATCAATGTAAATCTGAGTAAAGAAAACTTTTAAATCTCAATAAATAGTAGATATGAGAAAATGAAAAACAGAGCAGCTTATTTCACCAATAAACGGAACAGTGTTCAGCTGACATCACCATTCTTCATCTTCAAAATCAGCAAAATATTCAGTAAAACACACAATCAGCAACAGATCTTCAAAAGTTGTAGAGACGAAGCTCTGATACCACAGGTCAGGACTGATCAATTAACACAACAATCAGTCTCGTAACCAACAACAGCGTGTTGACAAGACAGTTACGAGTTATGCTCTTGTGAAGATCCAATGAATATTAAAGGTGGAATCAATAATTTTCAAATTGTTGCGAAACAGCCAGAAATCTAACAAAAACACAAAGTAACTCAAAATATATTCATTATTATTGTGAATGGTACAATAAAAATCGATTAGGAATTCTAGGTGGAATGTTTGTATTTGTGGCAACTTTTCCGTACAAAATTATTCTTTTTCAGGAAATGGCAGTTGTCAAATCACAATATTCGCTCTATGTCTGAACTCATAAACGTGCCCTAAAGTTTTCTTAAATAGGCATGTCTGACATCTACTAAAACCCTAATGATTGATACATAACATATCCAGTCGTATTTAAAAATATTACAAGTGTAAACAGGTCTTCAATTAAACTTATATGCTTTTATCTTTGTCGAGAACACCTTGTAACCTTAATTGTGCTTGGAACAGTTCTCCGATTAAGCTTTTACTTAGAATATTTTCCTTAGAATATATTCTTCAAGCCGACTTCAATCATCTGATTATATCAAACTTTGCTCGATATAAATTCTACGAGAAAACTTGTTTTTCTTGAATTCTTTCAACCTTTTGTTACTTAACTTATTTGAACAAGTTAAGTGTGCTTGTGATACTGTAGCTTGCTCGAGGTTGAACCTTGCTCGTTGGAAGTCCTTAGAAATTTCTTCAATATCATCTTCAAGTATGTTGGGACCACTATTTATTAAACCTTGCTTGATCCATCAATATACTTGGTTTTAGCTTGGTTAAGTCAAGAGTTTGCTCTGAAAAAAATCTTGCTCGACTTGAAGAACAACCTTTCTTGATGAAGTGTAGTTTGCTCGAAGTAACACTTAGAAGATTTGCAAAAGATAACTTTTCTCGAAGGAAAAATACCTTGCTTGAATAAGTTCTAGACTTGCTCGAAGGGCCAATCTTGCTCGTATTCCATACATAGCCATTTCTGAAGAGGTTGAGAAGATTCCAATCTTACTTTTGTCGAATCTTGATCCCCACAATAATAACATACAAAATTTGGAATTTCCAGATTTAGCCACGTATCACCGAGAATTCAGTTTGTAAATAAGAAATGTAACCGTTTAGCCTATTACGTTAACCGCTTAAAGTTCTGGTCGCATGACAATTGTTCCGATTTGACCTATAAAATCGAGTACTATCATCGGGTTATCCTCTAGGTAAGGAATAACGTTTTACGTTTGATTCTCCGAATCGTTTTGCCAAGGCCCGACTCACAGTGCTCTCCCCTTCCAATTACTATAATAACTTGTCATAATCCCTTGCTTTAAGAAGAAGCAGTAAAAACAAAAATATGGGAATTCTTAAGGAATTTGCCATAGCAAAAGCAATCTATGAATTAATTAAAGAAAATATTTTTGAGAATGAGGCATAGCCTCGGAGCTTATGTGTGCGTGTACAAGATTAAATAATAATGTAAATAAATAAATAAGTAAGATTTAAACAATTGAAATTTGAGCACATAAGACAGTCAAGTAGGTACGTAAAGGGTCCTAAACGTGTTACTAGGACATTTCTAACGACCTATTTTATAACCAATGGCTCTGATACAGATCTGTCACACCCCAACCTATGACGGAAATGCCTTGGCGTGAACTGATTTTTCACAGCACGCAAGGTACTATATCATAAAATTTAAATATGAAAATATCTAATTTATTTATTTAATTCAAAATTTCAATCAAGTACACCATTTTTTAAAAAACAGAAAACAATTCCAAATAAACCAAACATCTCAAATATTAAAATCAAATACAATAGTCCTTTTATTAAATTATCCTAAGGTATCTCTAGATGATTTTTCACCTTAGCTTCAAACCAGATTATAACATGCATACGCGTACAAAATAATATAGATTTTCAACATGAGGTTGAGTGAGAAAATCACCAGTTTTGATATAATAATAAGTGAACAAATGAGGAAACTGATATTGTGAGCATAAATCAATCAAACTATGAGCAAATAGTTGGTGTCAGTTGACCATTGCCTAGCGAATCGGGCTTTGACTACTATGACAAAATAAATGCAAACAAGGGCGTCGGTTGACCATTGCCTAGAGAATCGGGCTTTGGCTACTAAGACGGCATTAGATCATACTTTAATGTGATTATGATGAACCTCTCCGAATGCGATAAAATAAAACAACTAAATAAGTAGCCCTTAATCATTTAATTTGATAAGCACACAATGTTCACAGACTGGAATCAAATTGACCACCGAGACTCCCTCAATCTCAGAAATTGATTGAGGTCTTTTGTTATTTAAATAAAAACATTTGAAATCACGGATGATGAATGGAACAATGAGATTAGAGATCTTGAAAGATATCATCAATGGAAATACCAAGCCATGAAATTGGTAATGGAGGTTGAGGCTTGCAGATGTATTTAGAGTTTTGGCTACTAGGGTTTTATGAAAAACAGTTTAAATTTGTTTATTAGGAGTATAATAAGTAAGTAGACTCGTTTATGAAGTAAATCGAGAATTAAATGACCAAATCGAACCTTTTGACAACAAAAAATTGTTTTTAATGTTTGAGGTCTGAATATGGAAATGTTATAATATTATATGACTTATCTTGGGGCTTAAGGTTCATTAATTAGGTTGGTTTAGGAAAGATTTCACAGTAACAAACGAAAACAAGTAAAATAAAACGAATCTGTTGAAGGTACTTCCCCGCGCTACGCGACCACAAAAAAGAGGTCTACCCGCGTGACACAGCGTGAATGATTTTCAACAAAGTTTCAAAATTGACAACTTTGATCCCTTATGTTCATAGAGTACCATTTTTAGCTTTTTTTATGCGATTTTAAGAGTTTCTAAGGGGTGTTTGACAAGTGTGAAAGCTATGAAAATGTAAAATAAGTTAAACCAAGTTAAATACTAATAAATACAAATTTTTATTAATAAAAAAAATTTTGAAATATACTCCCGTGTCGGATAAATGAAACCGAATTTAAATACTAAAAAATCCAAGATGTTACAATTATCACCTAGTTGACATGTTTATAGAGCATTTCTACAACGACCATTTGCAAGTATATCGTTATCATTCTATATAATTCATGTATTCTTGTTAAATATAACATTCGATTTATTATCACATAATTGGCCTACACTTAGCAAATCAAAGTTTAAAAAATGTCAACATACTCAACATTAGTAAACATTAAACTATCAAGAGAGAGATTGCATTTACCAATGATCTTACCTTTTGTATCTCAACTAAATGCAACATAACCACCATAATAATGTTTGTTTTCCTTGAATATATCCTTATTTCAGTCATGTACCTTGTGCATCCACTCTATATAATCCACTCTTGTTCTACAAGCTCACTTTTTAAGAATACCTCATTATCTCTAATTGCATTTGTACATGTTTCATTGTTGACTATTGTAACGATTCCGGCAAATTCAGGTATACCCTAGCCGGAATATACTATTTACGTGTTATTTAATATTGAATATATGAATTATAATGTGATTATACGAGTATATAAGATTCTCAGTACGAATTATACTCAAAGGTACAACTAGTCGTATCGGAATTACGATTAACCGATGAACGGTTATTGAAACCCGAACGAATCGGGGATTACGTCATAGATGAAATATATGATGTTTAGTAGGTTTACGGAGTATTAAGGCTTCGGGATGAGTGAATTATAGCACAGAAAAAGGATTTCGATTTATTAGTACGTCGGTACGTTAAACGAAACCTTTAACATCAAACCAAGCAAGAGACGATCGACCAAGCCGAAAAAGACGCACAATTACCGACAATATGATGTGTTGAGTCAATAAACGTCATGGTTTAAGTTTTTAAAGTTTTTAAATCAGTTTTATATAAATTTCATTTTTAAGCCGAAAAACGACCGTTTTGGCCTCGTTTTGAGCGGAATTAAACGTTTAACCGAAAAACAAACTGAACCAGATTATCCACAACATTATCCAGATTGCGTAATCTGAATGTGTGGCCATGGTTGGAGTTGTGGGCCCCCCTCCCCACCTTACTATGGACCGATCGGTCCATAGCCTCACCACACACACTTCACTTTTCTTTTTTCCACAATCTTTCTCCCAAAATCCTCTCAACCTCTTCATAATCCATCCAAAACCTAAGTTTCTAAGCAAGAACACAAGGTAAAAACCGAGTTATAATCGTGTTTATCTTCTTTTCTTTGTTCATTTACAAGGAAATGAGGTTTCAAATGAAAAATGGGTGAAAACCCGAGATGAAACCGATTCTTGGAGGATCAAGTGATGTATACAAGTTATACAAAGGATCTTGGTCCAAGAAAGTAGTTAAAAGAGTTAAAAACGAATTTTTACGGTCGAAATCTTTGTTTTGATGTTTTAATCGAAACCATGAAAGAAATGGCTTGATTGTGGGGATAACTTGCTTGGTGTGGTGTTGTTGTGCTTGTAAGTGTTGTATCTAGTGGCTAGCAAAGGCTAGAAACCAAGATCTTTGCGATCAAACGCTAGAAAACACAAGATAGTTCGGTTTTCGAGTGATTTAGTTATTTTGGACAGATTGTGATAGACCTAGAGTTGGGTCACGAAATTTCACAGAGATGATCTACACATGAAAATATGAGATCTGTGAATTTTTGGTAATTTTTGGATAAAGGATGAATATTTGGTGAATTTAATGCTCGGTTTTGGCCAAAAATGGTGAAAAATAGCTAAACACCATGAAAAATTCTGAAAAATTTAAGATAAGCTTTTTATAACATATAAAAGTCACACACAAAATTTCAGGTTCATTAGAGAAGTCTAAGTAGGCTTTTCGGTAAAACGAGTTCTAGGGATTTCTAGCTTGGTTTTGGTAAAAATGGCATGAAAAGTGAGTTTTTGGTTCTGGAAAAATTACAGGGAACTATGTGGGTGACAGGGGTCATCCCAGAAAAATTTGGGATTTTTCGAAGGTCGTTTGGTATTTTCGACATATTTGGTGTTTAAATGACGTTTAAAAATGGTTAAATAAATCTTAGATATAAAAATTAATTCTGGAAAAATTTTATAAAATTCCTTACTGTCAAAATATGGTTTTTACAAAATCTCAAGGTCCAAGACTAAACGGATATTTATTTGTGCTAATTGGAACTTAAAAACAAACTTTTAAAGCTTAAAACGAGTAAACCGGCGAAGTCCGCCTAAGCGAACTGACTGGTGTTTAAAAACCTTAAAAATGGATGATTTTTATGAAACTAAGTTAATCAAGTAAAAATAAATCATCCGAAAATTATTCGGATGATTTGGGTAATTTTACCCGATTTAACCGTTTCCGGTGTATTAAAGACGGAAACGGGCCCCGCGGCCAAACGGGGTGTCTAACCGAGCTCTAATTTCACACTTTAACGAAAATATCAATAATAACTATTTTCGGGCCGTGCGTGGTCAAACTCATTTTTGTAAACATAAAGACAGATAACCGTGCTAGGCACGCAAAACGAGAAAACAAACTATCGGTAGCTTTGACTAAAGAACTTTAAGTGATATCATAATCTAAGTCCTGAGCAGTGTATCGGGGTTAACATGGTCCCCGGATCGTGTACGGTACTGGGTTAACAGTGTCCCCGGACGTACCGGTTAACACGAATTTAAGTTATATTGATAGAAATTGTGTAGTAACGATTTGGGGATCGTATTACAGATCTGTACCAGTAGCTGTGCACCGTAGTACATCTTGCTCATAAGAAGGTGAGTTTTCACGAGCCCCTTTTTACTGAACTGTTTTAAATATTTTCCCGGGGCGGAAAGCATGTTTCTATCAAAGTGTTTAAGTACATGCTAATCGCATGGAAACGAATGTATTTATATAATGTTTATTGTACGGAAATCGTACGGTAATGTATTAAGATGGTAATTAACTGAGGTGCTAATATTGTAATGCCCGAAACAGTGTTCTGGGGTAACCGAGTTCCCAGAGGTTATTAAATGTGTTTCTGGGGTAACAGAGTTCCCAGAGGTTATTGGAAGTATTCTGGGGTAACAGAGTTCCCGGAGGCTAATCGATATGATTTGGGGTTAATAGAGTTTTCACTTGTGAACTCAGTATAATTACATCACTTATTCATGATTTTTATAATGATTTGTCATGGTTCATTTAAATTAGTGAAACTCACCAACTATTCGTAGTTGACCCGTTTTCTTTACATGCTTTCTAGGTACGCTCAAACTGGAATGAGTAATATGTGTTCGATGCTGTGTGCTATTTTGTGGAAGTCTAGAGATCTATATTTTGCATTAAATATGTTAACGTACTATCGGTAACACTTATGTGATAACGCTTAGATGGTTATGAAACTCAGAACAATGTAATACGTTTAAATTAATGTAGTGGTGTTTTCTTTATAAACAATGCTGTTGATATCAGATGTGTCTGTTGCATCCCGTGTACGTTTCCGCTGCGGTTACGGGGTGTTACAGAACTTGGTATCAGAGCCATTGGTTATAAAGAATTAGGATGTCTTTAAAAGATACCTAAAATATAACCAGTAGCTCAAGTATTATACGATCTGAATATCAACTAATAATTTATTGTGACGAGATCGGGATGAACTTGGATGGACAAGTGGGTTATTATGGTCCGGAACATAATAACAGAGTTGTCTGCACGAGGGAATTCAGGGAAAGTCACGGGGGACTTTAATAGGTAAAATTGGCAACATACGTGCGAATATGTGATAATATTGTTATGTGGTCAAGTTGTATAAGTAAGTATATATTAATTTGATTATGATTTACACTATAGAAAGAACTATATGTTTGTTAACTTGTGTGTAGGTAAAATGTCAAGAACCCCCAGTTTGTCGATTGAGGAGGACCCGGAGGAGGTCAGCTCCGGGGACTCCGGGAGCCCACTCGTAGCATCTAGCACAGAGCCTAGCGAGGCTAGCCTTAGGAGTTCCGGCCAGTCCTCCCCAGCTAGGATTGCCAGATCCCCGACCCCACCCGCACCACAGGCCGCCCCTGCACCCCCCGGATTCGGACCCCGCCTCACGGCGCGGATCAGCATCTCACATGTCCGACCTATCTCGCCCCCACCCAGACCTGCTACTCGCAGGGGCGAGTCCTCCAGCTCTCGGCCCGAGCCTGCGACTCCACCTGTGTGGGGTCTTCCGAGACAGGAACGGGACGCGGCGGCCTGGCTCCGAACGCTCATCGAACAGGTGAACGAGCACTCCGCCGCCCTGACGGTGGGAGTCCAGAGGAGGATGTACTTGGGTGATTGCATACTGGACCATCAGTATGCGATTGCCCAGCTGAAGAGGGAGTGCTCATACTCCCAATGGATGCTCGGCCGGATGGAGATGCGGGTCCGGGTTATGATGGCTATGTTGGTGGTGTTGGTGGCGATGTTGGTGGGGTTGGTTTACCACCGTGTTTAGTTGTGTTGGGTTGGGAATAGACAGGGACCATTTTTTTGATACTCTGTGTAAGCAGTTAGTGGTGATGCTAACATGGAGTGAATCTTGTTTAGTTATAATACAACCACTGGCCCTTATGGGGGGTCTCTTTTGGGGCATATAAGTATAGATACTTTTGGGTATCATTCAAGCACTGACCCATTGCGGGTTATGTCGAGATGATGCCGACATAGGCCCTATGTAGGAAAACTTATCTAATGTAATAGTGACAGGAAAGTAATATGAACGGATGTTTGTGTAATATGTATTAACGTTTATTAATGAATAGAATGTTTGTTGTGTTTCATGATTGGAACTTGTATTGATTATATATATTTTCTTGATGTTGTGTAGAATGGCACCAAAACGTTCAGCCCAATTTTCGGAAGTGGACGTGAGTCGTTTGATTGCTCAACAGTTAGAGGCGGCGATACCGGATATAGTATCGCGCATCGCCGCCAGTATTAACAATTCGACTAATCCAACCCCTCCGAGCAATCAAACGACCACCAATAATGACGGGGAACGAAATACTGATCCTCCGCAGAATGATAACACGATTCCGAGTAATGACGCACCGCCTAGGGTGGTCGTTACAGACAGTAATGGCCCTATACCTACGGTAGAGACGAACCGTACTGAACCGATTCGTGCATCCAGGGGATGTTCGATCAAGGACTTTATGTTGTGCAAACCTTTAGAGTTTAGCGGGTCTGAAGGACCAAATGGATTAGTTAAATGGATCGAGAAAATAGAATCTGTGGTAAATATCAGCAACTGCCCCGAGGATTGTATTGTTAAGTATGCTGCCTGTACATTCACGGACCATGCCTTGACATGGTGGAACACGACAGTGCAGACCCGGGGCCAGGCGGCGACAAACCGCATGACCTGGACGGAGCTCAAGGCTCTTGTACTGGAACATTTCTGCCCGAAAAACGAATTGCAGAAATTAGAAAATGAATTGTGGAACCTGGAGATGCAGGGGGCGGACCATTTGGGTTATACGAACCGGTTTAATGAGTTGTCGCGATTGGTACCATGGTTGGTCACCCCAGAGTCGAAGAGGGTGGAGCGTTATATTTGGGGACTAACTCCAGTAGTAAGGAGTATAGTCAATTCTGGGGGACACCAGACGTATGAGGGTGCGGTGACGCAAGCTGGTATCGTCACGTATGATTTCGTAAGAAGCGGGTCACTGAAGGTGGCAGGAGAGTCCGCTGGGGGGAAGCGGAGTTCACATGACCATAGGACCCAGGAAAAGCAGCAAGGTAAACGTGCTAGACCCACTGTCCAGAACTACGCCATGACTAGTTCGGGCGGGAGGCAAGAACCGCAGAAGGGAACGTTTCCTAAGTGTGGGAAATGTGGTTACCACCATGGTGGCGCGTGCAGAGAGGTGGTGTGCCACCGGTGTGGCAGGATTGGACACTACGCACCAAATTGTAAGACAAATCTGAACAACCTGAACCGGCAACCGCAACCTATCCGTGCGCAGCCATTTAAGACTCAACCAGCCCGACAGCAGAACCCGCAAGGAAACCAAATGGTGACCACCAGCCGTGCTTGCTATGAATGCGGCAGCACGGATCACTTCAAAAGACACTGTCCGAAACTGAACCAGGGAGGAAATGGGCGGCAACCCGCGGGTCAGGCATCGTCGTCCAATCCGGCGCGAGGCCGAGCATTCGTGTTGGGGGCGAACGAGGCACGCCAGGACCCCAGCGTAGTGACAGGTACATTCCTCGTCTCTGATCATTACGCTTCTGTATTATTTGATACATGCGCCGATAGAAGTTTTGTCTCCGTTAGATTCCTTTCGATAGCAAACCTTCCTATTGGTGAAACCATAGAACCTTACACCGTAGAAGTCGCTAACGGTAAAACCATGATAGTTAATCAGATAGTTCGAAATTGCCCTTTTATTCTGAACGAACAATCCTTTCTGATTGACTTGTTACCGGTAGAATTGGGTAGTTTTGACGTGATAGTGGGAATGGATTGGTTAGCACGTAACAGGGTAGAAATCAATTGTGAAAAGAAAATCGTCAAGATCCGGGTGTCGGATGACGAGGAGGTATTAGTGCAAGGAGAAAAATCCGGCACCATGATACCTTTTATATCCCACCTCAAGGTGTTAAAATACATACGCCAGGGATGCGTGGCGTATCTAGCGAGCTTGACGGCCACGGATCCTGAGGAAAAACGGGTGGATGATATCCCCGTGGTACGCAAATTTCCACAAGTTTTCCCAGAGGAACTTCCTGGATTACCGCCAACCCGACAGGTCGAATTCAGAATCGATCTGTTACCTCAAGCGGGCCCTGTTGCTAAGGCACCTTACCGACTTGCACCATCTGAGATGCAAGAATTATCCAACCAGTTGCAAGAATTGTTGGATAAAGGATTTATTCGTCCTAGTTATTCCACGTGGGGTGCACCGGTACTATTCGTGAAAAAGAAGGATGGGAGCCTTAGAATGTGCATTGATTACAGGGAGTTGAACAAGTTGACAATCAAAAATAGGTATCCTCTCCCCCGAATCGATGATCTGTTCGACCAGCTACAAGGTGCGAGCTACTTCTTAAAAATAGATCTTAGATCGGGATACCATCAGGTTAGAATCCAGGAGGAGGATATCCCAAAAACCGCATTCCGGACTCGCTACGGCCATTACGAGTTCTTAGTTATGCCCTTCGGGCTAACAAATGCGCCAGCAGTATTCATGGATCTCATGAATCGAGTCTGTAAACCCTACCTCGATAAATTCGTCATCGTGTTTATTGACGATATTTTGATTTACTCGAAGAGTAAAGAAGAGCACGAGCAACACTTGAGATTAATTTTAGAGCTTCTAAATCAGGAGAAGTTGTTTGCAAAATTCTCCAAGTGTAACTTCTGGTTACAAGAAGTGCAATTCCTTGGACACGTTATAAACCATCAAGGAATACACGTTGATCCAAGTAAGGTTGAAGCAGTTAAGAGTTGGCAAGCGCCTAAATCGCCAAAGGAAATCCGCCAATTCTTAGGCTTAGCTGGATATTATCGTCGATTTATAGAGAACTTTTCCAGCATTGCCCAACCTTTAACCCTTCTGACCCAAAAGGATCGAAAGTATGAATGGGGTGAAGAGCAGGAAACGGCGTTTCAAACGCTAAAACAAAGATTGTGCCAAGCGCCAATCTTAAGTCTCCCCGACGGAAACGATGGTTTTGTCGCATATTGTGACGCATCCCGGAAAGGGTTAGGATGCATGTTGATGCAAAATAATAAAGTCATAGCCTATGCTTCCCGACAGTTAAAAGTACACGAGAAAAATTACACTACTCATGACTTAGAACTGGGAGCAGTTATCTTCGCACTTAAAATCTGGAGACATTATCTCTACGGTACAAAGTGCACCATCTTCACCGATCATAAAAGTTTGCAACACATATTCGATCAGAAAGAACTGAATATGAGACAACGAAGATGGGTCGAATTATTAAGCGACTATGACTGTGACATCCGTTATCACCCCGGCAAGGCTAACGTCGTAGCCGATGCCTTGAGTAGGAAGGATCGGGTTAAGCCATTGCGAGTGCGAGCGCTGGGGATGATAGTCCAGTCGAACCTTACGGATTTGATTCGAGTCGCTCAACGCGAGGCGTTGAAAGAGGAACAATTGGAAAAAGAGGGACTTTACGGTAACGAGAAGAATTTCGAACAGCGCGTGGACGAAATTCTCTATTTCAAAAATCGGATTTGGATCCCGACCCTTCATGACCTTCGTGAATTAATCATGGACGAAGCGCATAAATCGAAATATTCCATACATCCGGGATCGGATAAGATGTACCAGCATGTGAAGGAGTTCTACTGGTGGCCGGGTATGAAAAAGGAAATAACCACATACGTCGGCAAGTGTACGACGTGTGCGAGGGTTAAGGCGGAGCACCAGAAACCTTCGGGAATGTTACAACAACCGGAAATTACGGAATGGAAGTGGGAGCAGATCACGATGGATTTTGTGACACATCTCCCCAAGACGTCCCGTGGACTTGATGCAATTTGGGTAATCGTGGATCTATTAACCAAATCGGCACATTTTATTCCGATTAGAAATAATTATAACACTGAGAGACTTGCGCAGATTTATATAAATGAAATTGTGTCTCGTCATGGTATACCCATCTCAATCATCTCCGATAGGGATAGCCATTTCACCTCCAAGCTTTGGCAAGCTGTGCAAGAAGCGCTGGGAACGCGTATTAATTTAAGCACAGCCTACCACCCTCAGACCGACGGTCAGTCTGAGAGGACCATCCAAACACTGGAGGATTTGCTTCGTGCATGCGTACTGGATTTTAAAGGAAATTGGGATCAACATCTCCCACTCGTTGAATTTTCCTATAATAATAGTTACCATAGCAGTATAAAGGCAGCGCCTTACGAAGCATTGTATGGACGGAAATGCCGATCGCCACTCTGCTGGACTGAAGTGGGCGACACACAGGTTATTAGATCAGATCTGGTCCAGGAAACGACCAGCAAAATCCTTGAAATTAAGAACAATCTGAAGGCCGCGCGGGATCGGCAGAAGAGTTATGCCGATACCCGTAGAAAACCGTTATCATTTGAGAAAGGAGATAAAGTGTATTTGAAAGTATCACCTTGGAAATGAGTAGTCAGATTTGGAAAGACGAGGAAGTTAGCCCCTAGATACAATGGACCATTCGACATTATTGCAAAAATCGGTCTTGTAGCATACCGATTAGAACTGCCTGATGAACTGAGTGCAGTTCACAACGTGTTCCACGTGTCGAACTTGAAAAGGTGTCTGTCGGATGAGACATCGGTGTTAC
Source organism: Bidens hawaiensis (assembly GCF_021521415.1). NCBI lineage: Eukaryota > Viridiplantae > Streptophyta > Magnoliopsida > Asterales > Asteraceae > Bidens > Bidens hawaiensis. The sequence goes on from NW_027494767.1 coordinate 225,401, forward strand.
CTTTAGAGGGTGTTCAAATAAATGATAAGCTCAACATTGTAGAGGAGCCCATAGAAATAGTAGACGGAAAAATCAAGCAACTTAGACACAATAAAATCTCGTTGGTCAAAGTTAGATGGAATTCGCAACGAGGCCCAGAATATACATAAAGGACGAATTTCGGAAGAAATATCCCCACCTATTTCCTCAAAAGGAAGTAGTTGACGCGTAAAATTTAAATACTAAAAAATCCAAGATGTCACAATTATCACCTAGTTGACATGTTTATAGAGCATTTCTACAACGACCATTTGCAAGTATATCGTTATCATTCTATATAATTCATGTATTCTTGTTAAATGTAACATTCGATTTATTATCACATAATTAGCCTACACTTAGCAAATCAAAGTTTAAAAAATGTCAACATACTCAACATTAGTAAACATTAAACTATCAAGAGAGAGATTGCATTTACCAATGATCTTACCTTTTGTATCTCAACTAAATGCAACATAACCACCATAATAATGTTTGTTTTCCTTGAATATATCCTTATTTCAGTCATGTACCTTGTGCATCCACTCTATATAATCCACTCTTGTTCTACAAGCTCACTTTTTAAGAATACCTCATTATCTCTAATTGCATTTGTACATGTTTCATTGTTGACTATTGTAACGATTCCGGCAAATTCAGGTATACCCTAGCCGGAATATACTATTTACGTGTTATTTAATATTGAATATATGAATTATAATGTGATTATACGAGTATATAAGATTCTCAGTACGAATTATACTCAAAGGTACAACTAGTCGTATCGGAATTACGATTAACCGATGAACGGTTATTGAAACCCGAACGAATCGGGGATTACGTCATAGATGAAATATATGATGTTTAGTAAGGTTTACGGAGTATTAAGGCTTCGGGATGAGTGAATTATAGCACAGAAAAAGGATTTCGATTTATTAGTACGTCGGTACGTTAAACGAAACCTTTAACATCAAACCAAGCAAGAGACGATCGACCAAGCCGAAAAAGACGCACAATTACCGACAATATGATGTGTTGAGTCAATAAACGTCATGGTTTAAGTTTTTAAAGTTTTTAAATCAGTTTTATATAAATTTCATTTTTAAGCCGAAAAACGACCGTTTTGGCCTCGTTTTGAGCGGAATTAAACGTTTAACCGGAAAACGAACTGAACCAGATTATCCACAACATTATCCAGATTGCGTAATCTGAATGTGTGGCCATGGTTGGAGTTGTGGGCCCCCTCCCCACCTTACTATGGACCGATCGGTCCATAGCCTCACCACACACACTTCACTTTTCTTTTTTCCACAATCTTTCTCCCAAAATCCTCTCAACCTCTTCATCATCCATCCAAAACCTAAGTTTCTAAGCAAGAACACAAGGTAAAAACCGAGTTATAATCGTGTTTATCTTCTTTTCTTTGTTCATTTACAAGGAAATGAGGTTTCAAATGAAAAATGGGTGAAAACCCGAGATGAAACCGATTCTTGGAGGATCAAGTGATGTATACAAGTTATACAAAGGATCTTGGTCCAAGAAAGTAGTTAAAAGAGTCAAAAACGAATTTTTACGGTCGAAATCTTTGTTTTGATGTTTTAATCGAAACCATGAAAGAAATGGCTTGATTGTGGGGATAACTTGCTTGGTGTGGTGTTGTTGTGCTTGTAAGTGTTGTATCTAGTGGCTAGCAAAGGCTAGAAACCAAGATCTTTGCGATCAAACGCTAGAAAACACAAGATAGTTCGGTTTTCGTGTGATTTAGTTATTTTGGACAGATTGTGATAGACCTAGAGTTGGGTCACGAAATTTCACAGAGATGATCTACACAAGAAAATATGAGATCTGTGAATTTTGGGTAATTTTTGGATAAAGGATGAATATTTGGTGAATTTAATGCTCGGTTTTGGCCAAAAATGGTGAAAAATAGCTAAACATCATGAAAAATTCTGGAAAATTTAAGATAAGCTTTTTATAACATATAAAAGTCACACACAAAATTTCAGGTTCATTAGAGAAGTCTAAGTAGGCTTTTCGGTAAAACAAGTTCTAGGGATTTCTAGCTCGGTTTTGGTAAAAATGGCATGAAAAGTGAGTTTTTAGTTCTGGAAAAATTACAGGGAACTATGTGGGTGACAGGGGTCATCCCAGAAAAATTTGGGATTTTTCGAAGGTCGTTTGGTATTTTCGACATATTTGGTGTTTAAATGACGTTTAAAAATGGTTAAATAAATCTTAGATATAAAAATTAATTCTGGAATAATTTTATAAAATTCCTTACTGTCAAAATATGGTTTTTACAAAATCTCAAGGTCCAAGACTACACGGATATTTATTTGTGCTAATTGGAACTTAAAAACAAACTTTTAAAACTTAAAACGAGTAAACCGGCGAAGTCCGCCTAAGCGAACTGACTGGTGTTTAAAAACCTTAAAAATGGATGATTTTTATGAAACTAAGTTAATCAAGTAAAAATAAATCATCCGAAAATTATTCGGATGATTTGGGTAATTTTACCCGATTTAACCGTTTTTGGTGTATTAAAGACGGAAACGGGCCCCGCGGCCAAACGGGGTGTCTAACCGAGCTCTAATTTCACCACTTTAATGAAAATATCAATAATAACTATTTTCGGGCCGTGCGTGGTCAAACTCATTTTTGTAAACATAAAGACAGATAACCGTGCTAGGCACGCAAAACGAGGAAAACAAACTATCGGTAGTTTTGACTAAAGAACTCTAAGTGATATCACAATCTAAGTCCTGAGCAGTGTATCGGGGTTAACATGGTCCCCGGATCGTGTACGGTACTGGGTTAACAGTGTCCCCGGACGTACCGGTTAACACGAATTTAAGTTATATTGATAGAAATTGTGTAGTAACGATTTGGGGATCGTATTACAGATCTGTACCAGTAGCTGTGCACCGTAGTACATCTTGCTCATAAGAAGGTGAGTTTTCACGAGCCCCTTTTTACTGAACTGTTTTAAATATTTTCCCGGGGCGGAAAGCATGTTTCTATCAAAGTGTTTAAGTACATGCTAATCGCATGGAAACGAATGTATTTATATAATGTTTATTGTACGGAAATCGTACGGTAATGTATTAAGATGGTAATTAACTGAGTTGCTAATATTGTAATGCCCGAAACAGTGTTCTGGGGTAACCGAGTTCCCAGAGGTTATTAAATGTGTTTCTGGGGTAACAGAGTTCCCAGAGGTTATTAAATGTGTTCCTGGGGTAACAGAGTTCTCAGAGGTTATTGGAAGTATTCTGGGGTAACAGAGTTCCCGGAGGCTAATCGATATGATTTGGGGTTAATAGAGTTTTCACTTGTGAACTCAGTATAATTACATCACTTATTCATGATTTTTATAATGATTTGTCATGGTTCATTTAAATTAGTGAAACTCACCAACTATTCGTAGTTGACCCGTTTTCTTTACATGCTTTCTAGGTACGCTCAAACTGGAATGAGTAATATGTGTTCGATGCTGTGTGCTATTTTGTGGAAGTCTAGAGATCTATATTTTGCATTAAATATGTTAATGTACTATCGGTAACACTTATGTGATAACGCTTAGATGGTTATGAAAATCAGAACAATGTAATACGTTTAAATTAATGTAGTGGTGTTTTCTTTATAAACAATGCTGTTGATATCAGATGTGTCTGTTGCATCCCGTGTACGTTTCCGCTGCGGTTACGGGGTGTTACAACTATAGGTTCCCCTTCATCGCTAACAGAGGCTTTGGCATTGTCTTCTTTTGTTAGAGGTTTTTGATAATCACTAAAGAAGTGATTAGGATCCCCACATCTATAACAATTTTTATCATTAGATGTCTTCATGTATTTAGATTTGTCATCTTTGGGTTGCTTAACAAATCTCCTTCTTCTTGTAAAGAACTTGTTGAATTCTTTAACCGCCATTACATAGTCATCTTCATTATAACTTTCAGAAAAGTCTTCATCATCTTCACTACGAGCCTTGAAATGTTCTGTATTTAAATGCAACGAACTAAGGTTTCACTTTCTTTTGGTTGGAGTTGTCAGCTTTTTTCATGAACTCTTCATATACATTAAGATTCCCAATTAGTTTAATGAAGATTCAAATCTTTGATTCTTCAATGGCCGTCACTTAACTCTTCATCTTGGATGCAATGCCCTCAAGAATTTCCAAACACAATTCTTGTTAGTGTATGTTGTACAAAAAATTTAATACTAGTAACAAATATATTAAATCTAGCATAACACTCGTCAGTCTTTTCATGTTCACCAACATTAAATTGCTCATATTGTTGTACAAATAATTCAATTTTGTTGTCAATAACTCGCGGGTTACCTTAGTGAGCTATTACTAGAGTTTTCCAAACTTCCTTAATGATTTGACACATAAAACTCTTTCAAATTCATTTTTAGGCAAAGCATAATAAATTATAGGTTTAGCTTCAAAATGCTTTGATATTATTTTCTTGTCTTCACTTGTCCAACTCTCCTTTGGTTTTGAACATTTAACATGGAATTTTCATCAAGTGTAGTTGGAATGATAGGCTTTACCTTCAATGATTTCCCAAATAGCTATATCTTTGGGTTTAACAAGAGTTTCAAAATTTGTATCCAACAACAAAAACTTTCATATTCAAGCAAAGGTGGTCTTGAAATAGAATTCCCATATACATGGTTTTTAATAATGGATCTAACTCAATGTATTGAAAATAGTTGAAAACAAAATAACTTTTGAAAAAAACTTTAGAGGAACTTGCTCTGATATCTATTGTAGAAAACCAGAGGGGTGAATAGTTTCTCTTAACTTTTGATCTGATTTTAATGAGCTAATTACTTTGTTAAACTATCTTCATAACTTATAAAATTAACCACAAATAATTAAGTATTAAGGGTTAGATATGACAACTGGGTTTTTAAAGGTTAAGTAAATTCTAACTAACTCACTTTTTGCATCCTCTCCTTGGTCCTTAATCGAGAGTTTTCTTTGCTAGTCGTCTCCCTAAATTGGTAGGGATCACCAATACAATCGTTTCGCTCTTCAAAGTAAGTGATCGCCTTCTTCACCAAGCATACCAAGTACTTAACTATAAAATTTTCTAATATGACTATGTCAAGATAGTGAGTCCTCACTTAACTGTTGGGTTTTATACAAGGTTATCAAAGTTTCAAGTTAACCATTTTAACATGAAAACGCAACGGAAGCTTAGATTTTAAAACATGTTAATGAACATACCATTATGTTAAAACTAAAACCCAAAGAACAAGGATCAAAATTACAAGAACAATATGCTCACAAAATGTAAATAGTACCTTCTTCTACCTTTAGAAGAACAAGTGGATTGTTGAAGGGATGGTGGATGAATGACAAGCCTCCAAAGAAGAAGACCTCAAGAGTGTGATACCCCAAGCTATTTGTGACAACACCAAGTTGTTTTGCTAGGATTAGGAACACCAAAACAAGCTCAAAAGCCCCTTTATTTTCTGCCCAAAAGGGCCGTAGGTTTTGGAGAGTGAGAGAGAGAGAGCTTGCTTGCTACACTTGAGAAAAGGATTCAAAAATTGCATGTATATTCATTGGAGGATCAAAAGAAGAAGTCTTTATAAAAAACTAAAGAGCATCTTGTGTTTGATTGGGTAAAACCACCACCCCACATGGGTGGCCGGTTTTGTATATATATATATATATATTTTTTTTTTGTTTTGTTTTAACAATTAAAACTTCTCCATCTCATACTTTATAAAACTAATTTTATAAAACATACATGCTATCTTAATTATTTAACCAATTAAATAATTAATTTATATATAAATAAATTATCCAGATAATTTATTTAAATCATCAAGTGTAATTATTTAGAAAACCAATTTTCTAATTGCGCAGTGTTCGGTATTCGTTTAAGTGATCAAATCACTAAAAGAATACATTTGGTGTTGTCTAGCTTGTTATTGGGTATGACCCGACTTGGATCAAACACAGTTAGCCACATTAGTATAAGTATGTGTCTCGGGCATACGTAATTCCAACAATCTCCCACTTGCACGAGATACATAGAAAATTAATGCAAGTGGTGAATACCGCCTAACAACAGTTCACCACCCCTAATGTGTTTGACGAAGTGCCATTCAATAACATCATCCCTTCAAGTTCCTTACTTGATATGATTTAGGTGAATCTATCATTATATCCCTCTGTTACTAGATATCATGTTGAATCTAAGAGACATAGGTGATCATTCTCTTTACAATTCAACTTTATCAGGCCTTAGACATCTAAACTCTCAACACATAAGAGGAACAAATTCCGTCTTGACTGTATACGCCTCTCACTATCACTTTATACTCCACCCGAGCTCATCCTTATGTACCATCTTTTACGAATAGCGAAGGGGAGAGTCAAAGTGTAATACTCGGTGAAAATCAAGGCCCAGTATACATCTCAGGTCTAAGGATAATATGAAATTCTCCTTTACTCAAAATTACTAATGATCAGGTCCATCGACTCCATGTAGTAATATTGAGAGCGGGTCAGTCCAATATTTGTATCCCGCAAATATCTATGAACCTTGGCAGCAAACCTATGCTCCATATTCATTCCTTATGAATATCCACCAATCCTAGTTCATAATAGTCTTGCTTCATATTTGTTCCCACAAATGTGATCGACTACGGACTTTTAGAATAAGATAACTTATTCATGGATTAAACATGCAAAATTAGAATTTAACTCAAGATTCCATAATCATATAAAAGAGTTAAATTACAAAAGTCTTTTAAACGTAAATACAAAATAGATCAAATCCAATTACTAGAATATCGAAGTCCTAAGCCACTCGCATGACGCTCATGTTTCGGTCTTTCTAGGAGCTTCGTGAATGGATCCGCAAGATTTTGATCAGTTCCAACTTTGCGAATACATATCTTTCCTTTTTCAACTTCATCCCTTATGTAGTTGAATCTCCGCTCTATGTGCCTTGTCTTTTGGTGCGAACGAGGTTCCTTGATTTGTGCAATCGCACCCTCGTTGTCACAAAAGATTTCTAGGGGGTCTTGAATGGTAGGGACCACCCCTAGATCAGTAATGAATTTCTTCAACCATGCAGCTTCCTGAGCTGCCAATGAAGCGGCGATGTATTCTGATTCTGTAGTGGACAATGCTACCACTTCCTGTTTTGAGCTCTTCCAAGAGACAGCTCCTCCATTAAGAGTGAACACATACCCAGATTGTGATCGAGAATCATCTCGATCAGTTTGGAAGCTCGCATCCGTGTAACCTTTTATAGCGAGTTCCTCCTCACCAGATCCATATATCAGAAACATATCCTTAGTTCTCCTAAGGTATTTCAATATGTTCTTAACAGCCATCCAATGACTGTTTCCTGGATTCTGTTGGTATCTGCTTGTCATGCTCAAAGCGCATGACACATCCGGTCTAGTACATATCATCGCATACATGATGGATCCTATAGCAGAAGCATATGGGATTTGTTTCATCATCTCTTGCTCACCCTTTGAGCTTGGACATTGAGCTGAACTCAATATGGTCCCTCTTTGAATAGGTACAAAACCTTTCTTGGAGTTTTCCATCTTGAACCTTTTCAAGATCTTATCAATGTATGTACTTTGGTTCAAACCTATCAAGCGCCTTGACCTATCCCTATAGATCTTTATTCCCAAAATATAGGCAGCTTCACCAAGATCCTTGATGGAAAATCTACTTCCAAGCCAAGCCTTAACGCTTTCCATGGTTGGAATGTCATTTCCAAATAGTAGAATGTCATCGACATACAATACTAAGAAGGTAATTATACTCCCACTAGCTTTCTTATACACACAAGCCTCATCAGCGTTTTTGATGAACCCAAAACTTTTGATTTCTTCATCAAAACGATGATTCCAAGTTCTAGATGCTTGTTTCAATCCATAGATTGATTTCTTTAACTTGCATACTTTATTAGGATGTTTTGGATCGACAAAACCTTCAGGCTGAACCATATAGACATCTTCCTCAAGATATCCATTTAGGAAAGCGGTCTTGACATCCATTTGCCAAATTTCATAATCATAATGTGCAGCTATGGCAAATAATATCCTAATAGACTTTAGCATTGCCACAGGCGAAAAAGTTTCATCATAATCAACCCCTTGAGTTTGAGTGAAACCCTTAGCTACAAGTCTTGCTTTATAAGTATCCAAGTTTCCATGCATATCAGTTTTTCTTTTGAAAACCCACTTACTTCCAACAGCTTTGGAATTGAGTGGTGGTTCAACCAATTCCCAAACTTGGTTGTCATACATGGATTGCATCTCAACGTTCATGGCTTCAAGCCATTTGTCACAATCATTCTTGGACATTGCATCACGGTATGTGGTTGGTTCATCCGAATCTACCACGTAGCAACCTTCTACAAAAAATCCATATCTTTCAGGTGGATTGCTAACTCTACCAGATCTGCGAACGTTTTGTGTGTTTTGATCAACCACTTGATCACTTTCAACAACCTCTTGTTGAGTGCTAGTATCAACCAATTGTGTATCATCTTGTGATTCTTGATCCTCATCAAATTTCACTGTTCTACTATTAGTTCCTTCCTCAAGGAACTTAGTTTCCAAGAACTTACCCTTTCGAGCAATAATAACATTTTGCTCACTAGGATCGTAAAAGTAATATCCTAAATCATCTTTAGGATAACCTATAAAGATACACTTAGTGGATCGGACTTCTAATTTGTTTGGGGTGTATTGCTTTACATAAGCTTCACAACCCCAAACTCTTAAGAATGATAGCGATGGAGCCTTTCCATGCCATATTTCAAAAGGTGTCTTCTCCACTTTCTTGGTTGGAGCCATATTCAATATGCGAACAGCGGAAAGTAAAGCATAGCCCCAAAATGATAGAGGTAAAGTGCTTCTAGCCATCATCGATCGAACCATATCTAATAGGGTACGATTTCTCCTTTCAGACACACCATTATGTTGTGGTGTTCCAGGTGGAGTAAGTTGTGAAATAATTCCACAACTCTTAAGATGATCTTGAAAAACACCACTTAGGTATTCACCTCCTCTATCACTACGAAGTACTTTGATTGTGGTCTTGAGTTGTCTTTCTACTTCAGTTTTGAAGTCTTTGAACATTTCAAAAGCTTCATCTTTGTGTTTCAATAAGTACACATAACCATATCGACTATAATCGTCAATAAAGGTAATGAAGTATCTTTCACCATTCCTAGTCATTGGTCTAAAAGGACCACATACATCCGAATGTATGATACCCAATAATTCTTTTGACCTTTCAAAAGTTTTATTAAAGGGTTGCTTTGTCATTTTGCCTTGTAAACAAGATTCACATACATCAAATGAATCATACTCATTTGTTTCTAGAATACCACTCTTGCGAAGAGTTTGCATGCGATTCTTGCTTATATGTCCAAGGCGACAATGCCAAAGATAGGAATCACCCAAGTCCTTCTTGAGTTTCTTGGTGTTGACATTGTACATTGAACTACTATGTGACGTACCAATTTGATCTATTTCATATATACCATTTATGGGTATAGCTTTAAAATAAAATATGCCATTCATCAAAACATGAATATCATAATCAATAAATTTAAGATCAAAGCCACATTGTTTTAAAAGGGACACGGAAATAATGTTTCTTCTTAACTTAGGAGCATACAAAACATTCTTCAAAATTACTTCCAAACCACTTGGAAGCTTTAACAAGTAGTCTCCTTGGGCTTGGACTTCAACTCTTGCTTCATTACCCATAAAGAGACTAATGTCCCCTTTGTTGAGTTGTTTACTTCTTTTGAACCCCTGCAACAAATTGCAAATGTGAGTTCCACATCCGGTATCAAGTACCCATGTATTTGAAGAAATAACATTTAGTTCAATATGTATAGTAAAGATAATACCTGAGGTATGCCCCGCATCCCTCTTATCTTTTAACGCATTGAGATAGGTCGGACAATTCCTTTTCCAATGACCTATCTCTCCACACTCAAAGCATGGATCTTGCGCCGCAACCTTTTGCTTCTTTTCCTTCGGTTTGGTGGGCGTGATGGCTTTCCTCTTTCCCTTTCCTTGGACGTGGCCCTTGCCCTTAGCAACACTTGCTTTGGGGTTGGAGTTATGTCCCCTTTTTCCTTCATTGATTGTTAGAACGGGTAAAACCTTTTTACCCATTCCCGCTTCGGCCGTTCTTAGCATTGCGTGAAGCTCACCAATGCTTTTGTCCCATCCATTCATGTTATAATTCATGACAAAGGTTTCAAACCTTTTGGTCAAAGAGTTGAGGATCAAATCCGTAGCCAACTCATTAGATACGGGACAATTCAACCTACGAAGCTTTTCGATGTAGCTCTTCATCTTTAGGACATAAGATGAGACGCTTTGGGTTTCCTCCATACGACATGCATGAAACGCTCGAACCGTTTCGAAACGTTCCGCTCTAGCTTGTTGAAGGAACATTTCCTTCAATTGAGTTATCATGTCGTATGCCCCATGATGCTCGAAATCCTTTTGGATTTCGGGAATCATAGTCCCTAACATGAGGCAAGAGGCTTGCACCGAATCTTTGGTGTACTTGACCCAATAGTTATAAGCCTCCTCATCTTCCACGTTAGGCTCATCGGGAATGGGATCGTCTAAGACATATGATATCTCTTCTTGTTTGAGAACTATTCTCAAGTTGCGATACCAATCCATAAAGTTATTATGGTTTAGACGATCCATTTCAAGGATGGTTCTTAAGGATAGGTTACGGGTGTTATGAGTAGAGGTGTTTGCATTGTTAGCGGCCATCTACAAAATTTAACAAAGTTTTATTTTAGTATTATAATCAATTTAATTATTAATACCCTTTTATTTCAGATTTTAAAATAATAATTAAATTCTAGAATCCAACGATAAATCAAATTTCGGTTAGGTGACCTTTATCCCGTTATTTGATTTAACAAGGTAGTCAACCTTGACAATTGCAACCCTTTGCAACTTCTAGAGGTATGGGACCATTCGAAATCCTTATTTCGTGTTGGCATGTTTATCCCATCAACACCATTGGATCCCATGCTTAGGTGACCTTTATCACATGGTTTCCAATTCAAGTCGTCCTACTTGTATAAACATGTAAGATTAACATACAAGTGGTTAGGTGACCTTTATCCCACAAATATGTTAATATTACCCTAAGTATATTAGTTTGCTCAAAATGGTTAGGTGACCTTTATCCCATTTAAAGTTCCCTAATACGTTAAGTGTCATACAAAAGGATGGTGTTAGACTTGTTTCTTTGGTAATTTGAAAAAGGGATTTTAAATTTTCAAATATTCTAGTTGAAAAACATTATGCCATATCCTAACGTGCATTTAGAAATATGGCGATTTTGAAAACCAATTTTCAAGGTTCTAGTTATAATAAGACCAATTTTATTATAGGTGAGTGATCGCTTAGTTTTAATAAACCCATTTAATTAAACTAATTGACGCGATATTACCAAATATATATTAGAACCCGTTTTATGCTTGTTGTCGTTCCTATGTGACGGTTTGGATATCCTAATATCTATCAACCACACATTACATTAAGTAAAACAAACAACCAAGCATACACATGCAAAATATAGTCATAACCGAAAACCGCTAAATTTGACCATACTTGTTAGCCGAAACAAGTATAGGTCATAAGTCACACCTAAGGGACAAAACATGACACAAGGATGGAATGTTGACTCCCACTTGATCTTGCATCCAAATGCTTCAAGTATCCTTTCCAAGTTGTTGTGTTCTTGTTGGGCTTCTTAATGGGCTCCAAACTTCCAAAAGTCTTGTTGGGCCCAAGAGTGAAATTTATGGGCCTAATGGGCTTGAATCCCATGATGGGCCGGTGAGGCCCAACAAGCCCAAAATTTCGGCCCAAGGCCCAAATCCACCAATTCTTGCATCTTCAATTTTTACAACATGTATCCTAATACATATTTTTCTAAAATGAAGAAAATGCAACTAATCTACTTATTACATACCATTTATGAACAAATAAATTACACAAGCCTAAAATTATGAATTATTACAACCATATTGAATAATAAACATAATCAACATACACAAAACAACAATCAACACATCCAAGGTCTAGGTTTCGGTTATGACACATCCAATCATACCAAATGTTCTAAGCATGCAACCTAAGCAACCATTGCCCAAAATCACAAAACCAAAAGGTGCCCCCCCCCCAAGAGGCTACGGCCACCCCCCCCAAATTTTACAATTTTGATATTACAACATCCATAATGTTAAATGGTTTCCTAAGATCTTTCCATGCATGTCAAGATCTTACAAAACCATGAGGGGTAAAATCCACCAAATTTTCGGACCCCTTTTTCACCCATGAAAAAACCCGAAATTTAGGAACATGTAAGGAGCATAAGTCCTTGTAACCGGCTCTTGATGCCATTGTTGGGTTTTATACAAGGTTATCAAAGTTTCAAGTTAACCATTTTAACATGAAAACGCAACGGAAGCTTAGATTTTAAAACATGTTAATGAACATACCATTATGTTAAAACTAAAACCCAAAGAACAAGGATCAAAATTACAAGAACAATATGCTCACAAAATGTAAATAGTACCTTCTTCTACCTTTAGAAGAACAAGTGGATTGTTGAAGGGATGGTGGATGAATGACAAGCCTCCAAAGAAGAAGACCTCAAGAGTGTGATACCCCAAGCTATTTGTGACAACACCAAGTTGTTTTGCTAGGATTAGGAACACCAAAACAAGCTCAAAAGCCCCTTTATTTTCTGCCCAAAAGGGCCGTAGGTTTTGGAGAGTGAGAGAGAGAGAGCTTGCTTGCTACACTTGAGAAAAGGATTCAAAAATTGCATGTATATTCATTGGAGGATCAAAAGAAGAAGTCTTTATAAAAAACTAAAGAGCATCTTGTGTTTGATTGGGTAAAACCACCACCCCACATGGGTGGCCGGTTTTGTATATATATATATATATATTTTTTTTGTTTTGTTTTAACAATTAAAACTTCTCCATCTCATACTTTATAAAACTAATTTTATAAAACATACATGCTATCTTAATTATTTAACCAATTAAATAATTAATTTATATATAAATAAATTATCCAGATAATTTATTTAAATCATCAAGTGTAATTATTTAGAAAACCAATTTTCTAATTGCGCAGTGTTCGGTATTCGTTTAAGTGATCAAATCACTAAAAGAATACATTTGGTGTTGTCTAGCTTGTTATTGGGTATGACCCGACTTGGATCAAACACAGTTAGCCACATTAGTATAAGTATGTGTCTCGGGCATACGTAATTCCAACATTAACAACTAATTAACTCTATATCAAATTATAGTTCCCAACCTAATAGAAAATAGCACTACATTAAAATAGCTTGTTCCCCTCTCAAATCACTAACTAATGATGATCCCTCACCAATTAAAATACTATTTAAACCCTTAGAGTTGACCCCCTCCTGTTAAAAATAAGATGGTTGGATGATAGCTTAGAAAAGCTCTTCTTTTTTTCTCTACACTTTTAATCTCCTCTCTATATAACTGAAGCTCATTAGAGTTGAATAATGATAGAGATTATCCTTGAAGGGTGTGTGTATGTGTGTGTGTAATTGTTGTAGATAAAAGTGTTGAAGACTTAAATTAAATAAGTCTTATATTTATAGAAAAGTATGTCAGACACAGGGCTAAGGTACTAGAGGCCCGACGATCGCTTCCATGGTCTCGTCTAGCCACTGTAGATGCTGAGTCCACTTAACATTGATATACGAATATGAACGTTGTGTGTGATCATTATCTTGATATTTTGGATTCTAATATTGACCAACACATGTGATAATATGTCCTACTCACTTCTCCATTTAACACAACCCAATTATTTAACCCATTTGGTTAAAAATAGCTTATAAACTTTAGCCAAAGCTTCAACTCATTCCGCAGTTGAGTTTGACTTGCCCTTATGGTAGATATGGTTGCCTAATGCATGAAGGATTATGAAATACTTACCAAGAGTAGAATAAATCTTTCAGATATTTGAATTCCAAATATTTTATATTTAAACAATTATGTTTAAATATATATTTATCTCCACTAGGTTATCCTTTTTTTCTTTACATCTTTAATGTTCATGTACAAATCTTTATTTAGCCCTTCGTAGATTTAAATTTGAGAATATGATATTTGATGTGTGTAATCTTGATTAAGTCTAATATTGCTTAATTATGACTAATAATGTTCAACCAAGGGTTAAGATACATGTATGTGACATATAATTATTTTTGATGAACTAGAACTATTTTATGTCAAATTGTCTAAATTAAGTAATATTATTAAAACATTAAGGTTGATCATTGTTTAAACTATTGTTTTTCCAACACTCTTTTGTTTGCTTTTTTTTTTTCATTTGTAATATTTATTTTAGTTCTATAATTTGCTTTCCGTCTTTGTAATTTCCTTTGTATTGTAATTTTAAATATAATAAAACTATTGTCCTTTTATTTAATTTATGTGAATAGTTGGCCTACAAGTTTAAAACAAAATTTTAAAGCATCTAACTGTTCATGTATTATGTCATAAATGATGTTATGGGTAAGAATTTTAGGATTTCGGAATTCATAATCAGCTTAAGGATCTTTGTAGCGCATCAGGTGCTTGGACATAATACAATACCCTAGGATAATAACGTTATTAATTCACATGTTAAATTTTATCTTTGACTTGCCCTTGCAAGAAATGCCTATTAATTAATTCCCAAGCTGAAGACTCGCTCTAGTAATAAATATTAGTATGTTGGGGATGTCATAACAACCAAATAATGAAGATAATAAATTCTGTAACGGTTTCTAGGATCCTCGTAGCTCGTTAAATGCAACTTGTATCTATTTATTGTAGTAATTCTGATCTCATAAGAGACGACAAATCTCATACACATTTCTCTTAAACTTAGCGCAGTGTTGACCACTCACAAGTGTATTACTTGTTTTGATTTAATAAGTTTATCTTAGGCAGGCCAACGTTTAGTTACCTCCAGAGGTTTTTTGCTTGCGAACCTTATAGATCATGGGCATTCCTTGTACATCACTGTGTCATTATTACACACCAATCTAATTTTGGTAACTAATTTGGTTCCCACCGCGGGGCAAGTGGTTCTTTACATTACCAATTCTAGGTTTATGTGATCAATAACTATTTTCCAGTTATTACCAATGGCATCATAATTAAATCCATCATCATCCCAAAGTAAATCAACTCTCCCATAGACTCCATATTCGTGCTTGGGTTTAAGCCATTCATTTCCACCATTTACACAACTCCAAAGAAGACCCGATAACTCCACAAAAAAGCATCTACTAGCCCTAATTATGATTTTTAACAATGACAACCTTTTCTTGTTTACTCAAGTCCAGATCAAATGACGAAGCAGCAACAAAAAGTTTTTGGAAGAAATACATAATATGAGGTTGGAAAAAACTTATGTCACGGAACCAATAACTACCCTTCTACAACCCATACAACCCAGGATGCGGAATCTCAAAGCCTTAGGATCCAGGGGGAAATAGTGAAGACTTCAACACATTAGGATCCCATGGGAATAGAGTCGAGGATTTTATTCCTATAAACCCTTTTCCTAAAGAACAGAATCTTTAACCAACAATCAGGATCACAACAACCAGGATCCCTGAAAGGATTCAAGATATATCGTGTCATGATCCTAATACCGGTAACACTCATCAATAAACATTTTTATATTTTAAGGATGTTGGATCTGGGCAAGATTCAAGTATAAAACTTAAAATGGCTAGGGAATTACCAAAATTAAAGAATATGACTTTTAGAATATCCGGCATACCTATACCAGAGATGACCGATAAAAATACTAAGGTCTCGAGGTTTTCCTCGCCAATATATGATGATAAAATCTCAAAACGCTTCCAAATTCCCAACATGACACTCTATGATGGATCCCGAAGAGCACGTGGCCCAATATTAAAAAAAGAAAAAAATCATACATATCTCTGCTTGCAGGATCGACCTTAAAATGGATATTAAGCGTTTCTCCTAATTCTATTACTTGTTTTGCATATTTAGTTAATTTGTTTAATAACTAGTTTTCTTGTAGCGGGCCATTTGAGAATTTAACTAACGATTATACTGAATCAATTGGAAACAGGATGAATTTCTTAGAGATTCTGTTGGCATGTTTTGTTGAGAAGCCTTGGACATCCCAAATATTAACATGGCCATGGCAGCCCAAGCCTTCAAAATGGGATAAAAAAAAGTTGTCCATTTTATAAAACCTTGTCATAAATCCATGCAGAAACCAGACGAAGATAGAAACCAGGCTCTTCGGTTCATTAGGATGGAAGAAGATCAAAGGATCTAGCAGAGGATCAATGCATCAACACCCATCAATGATCGCACTAATAAAGAATCAAAATCCTTATCCCAACAATCATACAAATACAAACCCAATTGTAAACATAATAACCACATAACTCTGTGCAGGTCGAAGATGATGAGGAAGAAGAATATCCATGGATTAACGATTATTGTTTATTTGTTGATATATTTGGGCTAATATTTGCTATGCAAGTCTTGGAGGTAAAGCTTTATCGACAAGAAAGAACGATAAAACAACATCCTAGTAGAATCAATCCAAATCGTGTTCCTGTCATGATTAATATGGATATACGACTAAGAAATGCATCTCTTTGAGGAAATAAATAAGTCATCTTTATAGCAAAAGATACTTGAAGAATATCATGGGAATAAAAGGAAACAAAGTACAAAATGGCAAGCAAGCTTACTGAAAGGGCACCATTTCCTCCTACAGATGTAAGCGTAGTAAACCTTATATCCAGTGGTTCTGAAATATGTGGCACCTCCAATTCTACAACCAAAAGACACGCAAAAGAGTCCAAATCAGGGAAAAAAATCAAATCTACAAGAAGGATAACCTTGAATAATGAATAAATAATAACGTTTGGGGAAGAGCACAAAGAAAACATTAGGGATCTCATCATGATGGTTTTTTTAATTACCTTATACATGGAAAACATTAAGTTTGAAGGATCCTAATTGTTTTGGTAAAAAATTACCTAAGTTATTTAATGATCAATTTTTGTAAGTGCGCTAGGGTGTTCTCCATAATATTGTGTGTGTGTGTGTAAAGGTATAAATGGCTCACGAAATTGCGAGGAAAAACCATTGATCCTTAGTAGGATCTCCGGCAAAAAAACCTCGGAAGTCATTGGGAGTTATTAACAAAAGGAGATAGAGAGAAAAACCCCTTGATCTTTTGTTACCAGGCTCTTGTTGTCCAAGCAATAAGCTACTAGCCATTGGGAGTAATGAACATGTTGTTTTTGCTGAGATATGTTTCACAATCGTAACTGATAGCGAGGATCCCGACCATTTAATGTGTCTTCAATTCAATCACTAATCTTGACGGTTACAAGACTAATTCAAGTTGTTTAACGAAGCACTTAATAAACTTTTAATGAAAATCAAGTCACCAAAGACTACCTGCAAAAAAAAGCCGTTAGTGAAAGAAATTAGTAGTTTCAGGATACGAACCTGTTTGAGATCCTTATTGGCAAGATACTGATACTCAATATCTGATGTGCGTGTGTGTACGGTTAAAAAAGTTGTAAAGGATGGAATTTAGCTTTTGCACAATATCGTGTTTTAAATTTATAAAAGTGATTTTTGCTAAGACTAAACACACATAAAAAAGGAAAGTGTACATATCGTATATGTAGAATAGTATTGGTAAGAACCAAGTATCGATCCGTGGACACAAATATTTCTAATAACAAGTCTTCGTTTTAATTCAGTCGAAGAGTTTAGTCATTTTGAGGTGATTTTCAAACTTTAATATAATAACTTATATATATAATATATAGGTGAACAAGAAGAAAAATTCTAAATGAGTAAATCAATTATATGAAGGTTACCATGTAAGATCAAGAATCCACTACATTCTTCCTTGATGATTAAAAAGTAAATATGTGATAAACTTGCCTTAATAATATATGATAGAATAGCCCCTCATTTCTAAGTGAATATATTATATGACATAAAAGAAAGTAACATGCATATTTTGAAGTTCACCCTTTCTTAATCTCATGTCTACCGCGAGAATGTCAATTTAAGTAGGCAAGTTGTTTAGTAAGTAAAAAGATTAGGATTGACATCCATTTCTCTAATACCTATTCTAACAACTTCGGGTGGTTATAGTTTAGTCGCACAACCTCCCCTTGGTTGATTTAAGTATGTTATAATTACACATTCCTTTAACATACAATTTATTTAGCTGGCATGATAACCTAAGCAATCTTGTTAACAATGTTATTTCAGAAAAATCAAAACTAGAGAAATAGATTATAGCTTATATCTCATCATTTCTAAGTACAATATAAGGATCAATTTTTTTATTTTTAATAAAGTTATCAAGGTATTCTTTTTACCATTTCTAGTCTCCAAGAACATGAGTGAATCATGAATGATTGTTAATCGTCAACCTTGATTGGTTGAGTTAAAGTGATTAAACATTTTTCCTTAAAAGAATAATTGCAAAATAACCGTGTACTTTACTAAACTAAATCACATATTTAATATAATCATCAAATAAAACAAAGCTTCTTGATAGAAATTAGATGCTAAATGGGGTTTAGCTCATAATGATCATGGTTATGAGCATCAAAAGAAGTGAAGATAACAAACACATGATCAAACTGGAATAATCTAACCAAATGTGGATGAGTCTTCCTTCTTTAGTGTTGATGGATGATGAGGATGATGATGATGATGATAGCCTACAAGCCTTCAAACACTCCACAAGATCTTCAATATGAGTGTAATGTGGGTGTTTTTATATGTGATACCCGTACAGAGTATTTCTTCAAGCACACCAAATGAGTGCAACATGCTCATCTATTTATAGGCGGTCTGGGAGATCAAGAGCTGCCCCATGCCTTAGGAGACACACCCCGGTGTCCAGCTGTCCACTCGCATTTAATGCTCTGTCTGATCGTACATGCTAACTCACCACAGGGGCGTGCTTCCTGAGGGGACGACCCCATGTTTTTTGTTGTCTGTTACACTTTTTTTGTATTTTCTATAAGGTGACCACGGACTAATGTTCTCTGAAGCACGGCCCCGTGTCCAGCTGTCCAGTATTTTGTCTTTTCATGCAGATTTTTGCCTTTTTTGCACTGTAAAGCGTGGGTGCATGTACCATAAAGCATGGGGGCATGTTGTGCTGTTTCTTTGGGTTTTCTTTGATTTTTAATTGGATTTTCATTCGTTACTTTGTTTGAGGCTTGGATTCTCCTGAAAAATACGTTTTAACATGATAAATAGCTATGTGAACAATATTGCTTGATAGAAGTTACAGATTTTAGAGGTTATTTGATGCTAAAAAGATGTATATTTATATATACATCAAACATCCCCACACGTGAACCTTCTTTGTCCTCAAGCAAGCTACTTATAAATATTCTATAAAAATAGTAAGTCCATAGCATAAACATCCACAACAGGGTTCCAAGAAAATGGGAACAAAATAAATAACCTTAAATCATCAGAATATATGTAGTGACATATAAAAAGGCGATTTGTTTTTAGGAGCTTCTGTTTATGCAAAATGTCACGTTCTCACAATCTTCACTCTTACTAGGTTTTATATCTGATCATACCTATGATGTGTGTATGTGAACACTCTTAGCCAAAATGTGACATATGATAAATAAGCTTGTAACAAGTTATAATCTCCACCTTTATGAAGATTTGCATAGATTAGAAGGTAATATGAATTGGTTTTGTGTGAGTAGGGATTTGGTGTTTTGTGGTGGTTCAAGGGTTTAAGTTATTGAGGATGAGTGTGGTAAATACAACTTCTGCTAATTGTCGGGAAACTTAAGATGTCTTCAATGGTTAGCTCATTTCTCCCGATTGCTAATTTTTTTAACAAACCTGGTGACTCTTTTAAGGTCAGATCGTCAAGAAAAGTTTTTTCGAGGATGTGAATCAGTTCTTCCTCAATCTTGTTCGGAACATAACTCCTAACTCTAATGGATCATTCGTCTATGAGCCTAATAGCCCCCACACTCATTAGTTCGGTATATTCATATTTTGACTGAGTTTGACTTTTCTACATCTTCCTTCGTGGGACCAGTTACGACATCCTAAGCATCATCCATATATTTGTGCTCTTCTTTTCATTGCACTTTTGGAAACTCCACAATATGGTGGCTTTTGTTCGTCTTGGCGCCACTTTTTACTCACCTCATTGCTAAAGAGAAAGATTATCTCCCTAAGTTCTGGAGGCAACCTAGCTTTTGCGAAATATACACAGCAAAGGAAATTGAAATTGAAAGAATGCATTTCTAGTTCTTTAGGGTCTGCTGGTAAAAGACCAGTGTTGTATTTTACTCGTGAGAGGGATAAAGTGGTAAGGTTTTTTTGGGAAGGTTTTTTTTTGGGGTAAGGTTTTTGGGTTTTGTAATTTTGAGAATGGTTTGAGGGAAGAAAAATTACCTTCTTCTTTATACAAGCTTCGTTCAGTCTTGATATAAACACTTGCGACAAGTTCTAAATCACACGAAATATATGACTCACTCAATGCTTCAAAAAAATCTTTATATGTCATGAATTATAATCTCACTGTAACGGAGGGATGGGTATAAACGCCATATTTTGCATAAATTTATTCTCAGTATTACAAAACTTCTTTTTACTTTTTCAATTTTTCAGTTATAGCATATATATTTTTAGTTGGTTATTTGCAAAAACATTTCTTGGATTTTCTTTTGGTTTTGTCACAAATAGTCTTTGTTATCAACAAAAATCTTGGTTATTAGAAAATTATATAATTAGTTGAGCAAGAAAATGGTCAAGTAATTCCCCTCCCCACACTTGAATCTCACATTTTCCTAAATCTAAAAAGATTCATAACAATATTTATATGAAGTATGGTGGGTAAATGGAAAGGAACTTCCCTATGTACTAACGGAATTTCGACAGAGCGTCCCCTAAATAATAAAACTGCACACAACCAATGAACAACCAAAGCCTAATAGTACTGAAAATTCGGTGTGGAATCATCCACACCCCGCCCACACGAGCTAAATAAGTCTACCGTAAAATGTCTCCGCACACCTGGCCATAACAAACATCAAGCAAATAACCAAATAAAATTGTCTCAAACAAACATAATAATAATAATGTCATCAAGTACTACTACAAA
The DNA here is from genome assembly GCF_021521415.1 of Bidens hawaiensis. NCBI lineage: Eukaryota > Viridiplantae > Streptophyta > Magnoliopsida > Asterales > Asteraceae > Bidens > Bidens hawaiensis. The sequence goes on from NW_027494767.1 coordinate 246,703, forward strand.
AACCCATGCTCACACCCAGACCTACCATCGCCGTCGCTCGTTAGTTTCCGGATATTCCAGGTCAAAGGTCCCTTATGCCGATCCATGCGCTCACCTAGCTGATGAATCTCCCCCTCGTCTATGCGTTCTCAACGGCACGTTGTGCGTCAGATACAACAATCTACCTTGATAACCTGTCAAATGAAGCGGTAGTGGGGTCTGAAAACAGTCAATGAGCCCATATAGCCCCTCAAAAGAGTACTGGCTATGATAAGACGAGTTGGGGCTGGCGCCTGATGATGATGAGCTGCCCTGCTGAGAATAAGTGTGGTGGCGGGTCTATCGTGGTGGCGATCTGGTCCTCCTCTCAGGTATGTCCTAAATGGTTATGTCGGCGGGGTCCTTAGGATCCCATATCTGGTTGTAGGCATCCTGAACCTCCACTTTGGTGTGTTTCATTCAATCTGTTGGACCATTTTCATACTGATACAGAAGTTGAGATTGAGTGGTATTGTGTTCAGGCTTCGTGTTCCTTCGCGATCTGCACCATAGGGTTTGTAGAGCTTATATATCCAGGCACCTCCAAAGATCGAAGTGTTGGGTCTTTTTGAATTCGCGTTTGTTTTAAATAGCTGACGATACAGGTAAGTGATGCGACATGGTACCTCATTCTTGATGCAATAAAGGGCCCACAAATCTGTCAACCCCACAACCCCCTCGCTTTGGCCACGTTGTGTCACTGTGTGGCTCAACAAGCGGTGAATGTAACACATCAACGGTCGCGTAAAAAAATTCTCCTGGTGCTGCTTGGAGAACATTGTTCATCTCCATAGCCCAACTATTTTCAACTCCTATCCTTGCACAATAAGCGACCTAAGAAAGACATGCTAAAACGGTTCAACACAACGGTTGGTTAGTTCATAGGTTTGAGTTTAAAAACAAGTTTGTCAAACAAACCGTTTTAGTAAGTAAACAGTTTATGTAGCAAAGCATGGATAATGTATGCATTAGTAATACCGCTAGTTAATTAGGCTAGCAATCATGTTACATTAGTGTAAGTTCCATTGTGACGGAGGCTGACTTGTTAGTTTGTTGCCGCCCATGGAGTCTAATATAACACTAGTGTGTTTCTAGTAAATGAGACACCCAGAGAATCCCTCACCCGAGAGACCCGAGGGGGTTTGTCAAACCCAGTAGTACTACCTTTCATTACCTAGCCATTATAGAATTGTTAACGGTTCAATGTGCATGGGGGAATTCAGTTTAAGTTCACTATATACACATGCGGTATTAATAAGTCTACAATATCCAAAAAGTTTGTATGTTGCATGCTTTCTCCCCTAAAAGGAGTAAGTAAAAAGAGGGGTAGTGAAACTCTTCTTGAATGCGGTTCAAATTGAAAGTCAACTACTTAAGTCAAAGTTGTTTTAGTGCCTAAATCATACAAGCACTATAATTATTTTCTTAGCGATTCCAATAACCCTTAGTATCCAAACAATTCCCTTGTTTATTTGAAGTTTGACCAAAGTTTGATTTTTTGTTGACTATGACCAAAGTTGACTTTTTTGGCTTTGACCAAAGTTTGACTTTTCGTTTTACTTTTGACCAAAAGGTCCAAGTTGTTGACCGTTGAAAAAAAGTCCAAGTCTCGATGACCGAAGGCTAAAATTTGAGTTTTGTTGACCGTTGACCAAAATGTTGACCATTAACCAAAATATTGACCGATGACCCGTTGGTGACTTTTGACCAATATCCTAGACTTAAAATGATTACATGATGTTCCTAGTCACAATTTGACAATAATCAAGTAATGTGTACTTATCCACTTTTCATACAATCCTATGACTAACTCTAACTTCTAACACTTTTAGCACTTCACAAGTAAGACTAACCACTTAGTCAAAGAGTTCTAAGTTGATCTATAAAGTCAAAATTCAATTTACCACAATCATTATATTACAAACTACAATTATTTTTACTAACTAATATGCTAATCATCCTTTACAAATTATCAATCATCAAAACTGATTTTTCCAACCAACAAAAACTTATAACTAAATTACCGAATAAATAACACATAATCTTTCAAGTATTAGATATAACATATATTTTTTTTTATAATTTTCCAATTCACACAAACATACAGAGTATTAACATTCTACAACAACCTAATTTCAATCTCTATTTTAACACAACAGTACACAAATATTAGCCAAAATTCCATATTGGTCCAATTGATGCAAGACCAATTGGATTAGATTCGTACTTCAATTTATAACATTCCAGAACTAGAATCACACCCATATATATTTACAATCTCAATTTATACATTTTAAAACACAACTCGGAAACTTTCTCTTTCAATCAGGATTGCAACCCAATTTTGTAAATTAATAAAAACTAGACAAACAAAGTCCAACAATTATGATTCTTGAATTTTTGAAAACTAGATTCAAATTACTTAACCCTAGTATCAAAAATCAATCAGAAACAACACCGTATCAACAAGTTATACAATCTACAATATAAAACACAGAATCTGTCAACAAGCAGATTCAAACCAAAAGTCACAAAAATCATTATTCTTATATCCTTATGATCTTTAATCATCAAAGACCATTTCTATATAATAAAATCTCATGTCTTTCATTATCATACTAATTTATAAAATAATATTTATGTACAAAAGGTTTCCATCTTTTCTTTTATAACAAGACACGGAATTTCTTTTAAAGCCATCAAACTTGATCATCTTTTTATTTCTTATGATTTCATGTGTTTGGATACTCAATCGCACAATCCCAAATCAAAGAACCGTAAAAAAAATATACATTTAACATGCTTACTTACTTGCTTGATCAATACCATATCACTACTTGTTCCAAGAATCACCAAATTGATTATGATATTTTGAGAGTGTTTTAGAAAAATGAAAAGTATGTGTGTGATGTGAGATGGACAGCCAAGACAGGGAGAAAGAAAAATCTATAAGCCCCTTGTTAATTACACACTCATTAACACAATCATTAAGTCATAATCAATTTTATTAACCTTTAGGTTATTTCATTTTAACGAAGGGTGACATGTTACATTGTTTTATAAACATTTTCTAGTAATCATATGTTGTGTACTAGCTCTTTTTGTTACTTGTCATGTAATATATCATATGTTATGTTATTTTAAATATTCAATTCTCTTACAACATATAAGTATACAACAACTACTCATGTAACATATTAAGCATATAACACAATTACATCCATCACATATAATACATGTAACATATCATGTGTGACAAGTTTATTATAAGATATAACATGTGTGACAAGTTTATTATTCTAGTTATCAATTACTAGTTACTCTTACTTAGGTCACCAAGGGTACGACTGACTCAATGTTTGCATACATGGCACTACATGTATAATAGTTCTATTTGTTTGCAAAACTAAGTGGAAATAATTCGACTCTAGAATTGAACCTCTCGGATCCAAAATTCACATTTTGAAAACTTTGTGAAAAGTTGCTCCTTACTCAAGAGTTCCAAAATCAGCCATAAATGCTGTTTGTGATCCTCCTTAGTCTTTGAGTATATCAAGATATCATCAATATACACAATGACAAACTTTTCTAGATACGCTTTACAAACATGATTCATGAGATCCATGAATACTGCCAGTGCGTTTGTTAACCCAAATGGCATCACCGCAAACTCATAGTGACCATAACGAGGGCAAAATGTCGTCTTTGATATGTCCTCTTCCTGAACCCCAGTTGATGATAACCTGATCTAAGATTGATTTTTGAATAATAACCATATCCTTGCAACTGGTCAAAGGGGTCATCAATACGTGGTAAAGTGTATCGGTTTTTGATCGTAACCTTGTTAAACTCTCTGTAGTTGATGAACATACGGAAAGTTCCATCCTTCTTCTTCACAAATAACACATGAGCTCCCCACGGAGATGAACTCTGACAAATAAAACCCTTGTCTAACAAGTGTTTCAATTGTTTCGGCAATTCCTCCAACTCATTAGGAGCAAGTCGGTAAGGTGCGCAAGCAATAGGAGTTTCTCCTGGGGTCAATTCAATCTGATATTCAACCTGTCTGTGAGGCGGAAGACTGGGTTGATCTTTAGCAAATACCTAAGGAAAATCCCTGACTGTAGGAATATCCTCAATTCGCTTCTCTTTCGTCCTCGTGTTGGACACCATCACCAAAACTGCTAAGTGTCCTTTGCGTAACAACTTTTGAGCGCTCATCATCGAGATAACACCCATGGCTGAACCACCCTCTTCTACTTGAACGGTTAAGACTTCTTCATCAGCGACAGGTATAGAAACTATCTTCCCATGACAACCTACTGTGGCTTGAAGCGCAAACAACCAATCCATACTAATGACCACATCAAAACTATCGAGTTCAATTGGTATAAGATCAATGTAGAACGTCTGAGTGGACAATACTAATTTGCATTCTTTAAGAAACTGGAATACCTCAACGGTTTTCGCGTTGGTGAGTTAATTTAAATAATTCGACTCTAGAGTTGAAGGGTTGTGTCCTATTTGTTTGCAAAACGGATTCTGGTTTGGGGTTAAATTGATTGTTGTTCGGGGTTGGTTCGAATCGTTTGTTCTGACGATGCTGAGTGTTGGTGGAATACGGTGCTTTGTTCCCATAACTATGGTTGTTTTTGTTCTCCCATTTACGTTTTTTTCACACGTCATGCAGTCAATTTCTTCGCTTGTAATGTCCCTTTCTTGATAGCTTGTTCGGTTAGTTTATGAGCTAATAGAATAGTTTCTGAATAGTAGTCAGTCTTGACGAAGTTACCATCCCTTGAATTATCGGCACTAGACCATCAATATACTTCTCAATCCTCTTGTAGGTAGTATTAATCAGTTTTGGGCACAAAATAGCAAATTCATGTGATCGGTTCGTATATTTTTCAATTTCTAAACCATCCATGTGAAGATTCCAAAACTCATGTTCTAGCTTCTGCACTCCATCTCTTGGGTTGTACTCCTCTTTCAGTAGTTTAGTAAACTCAACCTAAGTTAATGTGCTGGCCGCATTAAGTCCCGTCATTTTCAATTGGGAACTCCAACAGGTAAGAGCTGCTTTTCCAGAGTCCCTATAACAAACTTCACTTTATTCTCATTTGGGTAGTTTCACATAGAGAACACAGACTTTGCTTTCTCTATCAAATGTAGCAACCCAACCGCTCCTTCCAAGCCAGAAAATATAAGCGTCTTACAGTCCATTAAGTTTTTGAAAGTACAGCCGGCTGGACCTGAATTTGAGTAAGTACACTAAAGTTTCTATATATATGGATATGATCACTTAAGTAACACATTTGCCTGATTTTAAACAATTAGGTAAGTGTCTTGAGCCTGAGCCGCGGGCATTCCAGCCGTGACATGCTTATTTCTCAGCCCTGCCAACTCGGTCGGTGTCATGTTAATGTTTCCGCTGTGTCCTCCATAACCAGGCATGATTCTTCACATTCACAAAATACGATAACGTTATAATCTCCAATAACAACCGTTATTCTAGTATAAAGTAAATGACACGCAATCATATAACCACAACATAATAAATTAAGACAATAATACTTGAATAAATTACTTGTAAAAACCGTTTACAAAGCACTTATTTCAAATTCCAAAAATCCAAAAGTATTAGTTGGATGGGAACAACCCTCCCCATCTAGGTTTATGAAAACTAAGCATGATAAAAAAAAATCCATCCATCATCAGTGAGTCACCCCAGACCCAGCACTATCAGCTGGCCCTTCCTCAGGGTTCTCCTCCAGTTCCTCTTTAGGGTCCTACTCAGGTTCCTCTTCAGGTTCGTGCTACTCTACCAATTCTCTAATCCTATCAACTGCTAGGCCTAGATGGCCTGTCAAATGCTGAACTCTACCAACTAGTTCTGTAACTTCAGTTCCCACCTTGTGAAAATATCACACCATCCCACGATGGTACTCCCCAAGTTGTCTGTTCCTGTCTGTCAGTTCTGTAATCCTGAGCTTAGCAATATCTAAGTCTTTCCTCAAGTAATATATCCCTAATATGTTATCTTCCATTTGACTACGTTGGCGCTCCGACGAAGCCACCATAGCAGCCATCACTTATACCTCATGACACGGAAGTACAGGAAGAGTAGGCTTAGTAGTTAGCTCATCAGGTAATGAACGGTTAGTTAAACTAGGCATAGGTGGGACATTTTCCTTCAAAACGAGACTAGAAACATAACTCGGGTATCTGGCCCACGTCTTCTGTCTCCTAAACAGGTGAGCGTGAGATGATTTACGTAGAGGTGTTACTCCCTCCGGCAATTCGGTACGGTGCCTCTTCGTACCTGCTGACAAAGGAGATGTAGGGTGAGTTAGTGCCAATGGTTCATCACTTCCGGTGATGGGTTCCTTTCCATGAGCGCAAATGGGGTTGGATGATGACATACTGCAACTTAGGCGGGTGCACGAATTAGTACCCAATATGTGTGTGCCGTAACTATCTTGACAAGTACATTCATAGTTAGGAATGCAACCTAGTTCACTTATCACTAACTAAAATGCAACTTGGTTCACTATAACTAATGGCTCTGATACCAATCTGTCACACCCTCAATTTCCACATGCGGGGTTTTACCGCGAGGCGCGTGACAAACCAGGATCTCAATCATTAGTCACAAAAAACGTCTAAATATTTTAAAATACTTTATTGTACTATAATTCGGAAAACCATTCAGAGTTAATGTTTTAATATGCAGAAGCGTAACATGGCGGGAAAAATCCGTAAACAAAACCAAACAGTCTAAGGCACCCAAAACGCGCGCAAGCCATAACAATTATTAATTTAAAAGTTCCAAGTTATGATGCAATGTCTATGGGTGATCATGAATGCAACTCCTATCCTTTCACTAACAGCGACCTGAGAAACACATGCTAAAACGATTCAACATAACGGTTGGTGAGTTCACAGGTTTGAGTTTAAAAACAAGTTTGTCAAGCAAACCATTTTAGCAAGTAAATAGTATAAGTAGCAAAGCGTGGATAATGTATGCATTAGTAATACCGCTAGTTAATTAGGCTTGCAATCATGTTACATTTGTGTAAGTTCCATTGTGACGGAGGCCGACTTGTTAGTTTGTTGCCACCCATGAAGTCTAATATAACACTAGTGTGTTTCTAGTAAATGAGACACCCGGCGAATCCCTCACCTGAGAGCCCCGAGGAGGTTCGTCAAACGCAGCATTACTACCTTTCATTACCCAGCCAATATACAATTGTTAACGGTCCAATGTGCATGTGGGACTTCAGTTTCAGTTCACTATGTACACATGAGGTATTAAAAAGTCTACAATATCAAAAAAGTTTTGTATGTTGCATGTTTTATCCCTAAAAGGTGTAAATAAAAAGAGGGGTAGTGAAACTCACCTCGAATGCGGTTCAAATTGAAAGTCAACTGCTTAAGTCAATGTTGTTCTAGTGTCTAAATCATACAATCACTATAAGTATTTGCTAAGCGATTCTTAGAACCCTTAGTATCCAAACAATTCCCTTGTTTATTTGATGTTTGACCAAAGTTTGACTTTTTGTTGACTTTGACCAAAGTTTGACATTTGTTGACTTTGACCAAAGTTTGACTTTTCATTTGACTTTTGAAAAAAAGGTCCAAGTTGTTAACCGTTGACTAAAAATTCCAAGTCTTGATGACCGAAGACTAAACTTTGAGTTTTGTTGACGGTTGACCAAAATGATGACTTTTGACCAAAGTGTTGACCTTTAACCAAAATATTGGCCGACGAACCGTTGGTGACTTTTGACCAATATTCTAGACTTAGAATGATTACATGATGTTCCTAGTCACAATTTAACAATAATCAAGTAGTGTGCACTTAGCCACTTTTCATACAATCCTAATATTAACTCTAACTTCTACCACTTTCAACACTTCACAAGTAAGACAAACCACTTAGTCAAATAGTTCTAAGTTGACCCATAAAGTTAAAATCCAATTTACCACACAAACTACAATTATTTTTACTAACCAATATGCAAAACATCCTTAACAAGTTTTCAATCATCAAAACTGATTTTTACAACCAACAAAAAATTATAATTAAATTACCAAATAATTAACACATATTATTTCAAGTATTTGGTAAATATATTTTTTTTATAATTTTACAATTCAAAAAAACATACATAATATTCACATTCTAAACAACCTAATTTCAGTCTCTATTTTAACACAACAGTACACAAATATTTGCCAAAAAATCCATATTTGTCCCATTGATGTAGGACAAATTGGAATATATTCCTACTTCAATTTATAACATTCCAGAAGCGGAATCACACCCATATCACTTTTCGATATCAAGTTATACAATTTACATTCCAGAAGTGGAATCGCACCCATATCACTTTTCAATATCAAGTTATACAATTTGCAACCCGATTTTGTAAATTAATAACAACTAGTCAACAAAAGTCCAAAAATTATGATTCTTGAATTTTTGAAAACTAGATTCAAAGTAATTAACCCTAGTATAAAAAATAAATCAAAAACACCACCGTATCAACAAGTTATACAATCTACAATATAAAACACATAATATGTCAGCAAGCATATTCAAACCAAAAGTCACAAAAATCATGATTCTTATATCCTTATGAAATTTAATCATCAAGGAACATTTTTATATAATCAAATCTCACGTTTGTCATTATCTTACTAATTTATAAAATAATATTTAAGTACAATAGGTTTCCATCTTTTCTTTTATAACAAGACACAAAATTTCTTTTAAAGCCATCAAACTTGATCATCTTTTTATTTCTTTGGATTTCATGTGTTTGGATACTCAATCTTACAATCCCAAATCAAAGAACCATAAAAAAAATATATACTTAACATGCTTACTTACTTGCTTGATCAATACCATATCACTACTTGTTCCAAGAATCACCAACTTGATTATGATATTTTGAGCGTGTTTTAGAAAAATAAAATGTATGTGTGTGTGATGTGAGATTGAAGGCCAAGAGAGGGAAAAAGGAACCCCTTGTTAATTACACACTCATTAACAAAATCATTAAGTCATAATAAATTATTAACATCTAGGTTATTTCATTTTAATTAAGTGTGACATGTTACATTGTTTTATAAACATTTTCTAGTAATCATATGTTGTGTACTAGCTCATTTTGTTACTTGTCATGTAATATATCATATGTTTTGTTATTTTAATTATTCAATTCTCTTACAACATATAAGTATACAAAACTACTCATGTAACATATTAAGCACAAAACAAAAGTACATCCATCACATATAATACATGTAACATATCATGTGTGACAAATTTATTATAAGCTATAGGATGTGTGACATGTTTATTATTCTAGTTATCAATAACTAGTTACTCTTCCTTAGGTCACCAACGATACGACTGACTCAATGTATGCATACATGGAACTAAATGTATAATAGTTCATTAACGTAGTTAACCGAACTACATGGGTTTACAGACATAGTCAACGAGATTTAACTAAGGTTAGTTAACGGGGTTAACCTGAAAATTGGCAGTTGTCATAAATTTGGCCAATTTTGACCTAGGTTAACATGCAGTTAACCACGGGGCATGTTTTGCAGTAACACAGCCCGTGTATTTAATCCGAATTGTGAAAGTGTTATGATTCGAACTTGCATTTCAACCCGGTTTTTATGATGTATCATACAGGTTTGGTTTGTATGATATGGATTGTTCAAAACCCGAACCTGAATAATTTTTTCTTCAAAAACACTTTCAATCCGATGTTATAATTGAGTCAAATCATTTTTGACAAATTAATACCCTAGGCAGTAACAATTAACTACCTCATTACCCATGTTTTGACCAGATTCAAAAACAAAATGGGTATGTATTTAGTTTGGGGCTTTCCTACAACTGATTTTTGACCTAGAATGGTATATTATAGCCTTAAAATTATTGAATTGACATATATTTGTCTTGATATTGGAGTATTGAAGCAAAGATTGGAAGAAAGGTCAGTTTTTCGCAGTTTTTGGAGGGAGGCGGCTGAAGTTTTTAGAGTTAAGTTATGAGAATTTTGGTGTTTTATTAAAAATTCCCGTAAATGTAGTGTAACGTGGGGCACAGCCACGTGCTGTAGGTAGCAGTCACATCATTTTTGTTTAATTGTTTATTTTAACGAGTTGGTTTATTTTTAACTGATTCTTCTGAAGATTAAGGTTAAAAACATAAAATTCTATGAAATTCCACTAACTTCTTACACATTAAACAGAAATTAAAATAAAATGAACCAAGAAACATAAGGGCTAGCTTAATCAAAAACAATCCATAGGGAAACAAGAAAAGGTTTCTCCTACTCAAAACTACTGGCGACCACCATTCCCAAACAGGTCTTGAATGTGTGGTGGGGCTCTCTTGGCTTCCAAGAGCTCGGAAAGCTTTTTTTCGAGCTTTTTGATTTCCCGATTAAGGAAGTTGAGCTTGAAATCTACATCTTTGTTGTGACTTTCAACAATATGGAAGTTTTTGAACATCAGTAGTTCGATCTTGTTTGTCAGTTAAATTAAGCGAGCCTCCGCTTGAATATTGCTCTCGTCTTGGTCCCTCACCACACATTGAAGCCTCATGATTTATTGTTCAAGATGTGAAGAATTTTCACCATTCTTTAACTTTTTCACTGGCCTCCATTCCATTCTCTTGTTATCCATTTGGGATATTATTGGTTTGGTATGAATGGAACAATGAAATGTGTTTGCATTATATAGAAGGATTGGACGTCGAGCACGTCCCCGTGTAACTAACTACACGGTCTCATATCTTTGAGGGAATAAAGGTTTCTACGGCCCTATGTAAAATTATAAACAACGACTAAATTAAAACTTGGATCGTTCTTAAAAATATACCGTGTCTCGGCAACGGCGCCAAAAAACATTGATGTGTGTGTGCGTACGGTTATAAAGTTGTAAAGGATGGAATAAAAGCTTTTGCACAAGATCGTGTTTTAAATTTATAAAAGTGATTTTTACTATGTAAGGCCCCGAACCCGGTAGCCCTACTTTAGCGTCGGATTTACTCATAAACACAGTTCTTCAATCAGAGTTTATTAAAACTTTTCGCGGAATATAAAACATCAATCATTTGTTACAAAACGTTAAACTTTTTCTTTGATACCATAACACAAAACTTTATATTTAAAACATCTTTACTTCTTTCTTCAGATGCCAGCCGTTCAATCCATGCCGTGTGTCGTCCTCATGCTAACTCTGTAATCAGCTCACCTGCGTGCATACTAAAAGTCAGCTACGCTGAGTGAGTTCTAGTTAATCGAACGCCATACAATACATACACATACAAACATATCCGTAGATACATATCCATACTTCACTAGTTACCCTTCTGTTCTACATACACACTTACTACCATACATACACACATATTTATAACCACTAACCTCAGTCTACCGTGAGTACGTTCATAGTCCGCCGTCTATACCTGTACTCAAGGTCGTGAACACGTAAAAGGTCCGCGGTCCTTACCTATGTTCACCCTTTATGGTACGTGCAAGGTCCGCAGTCCTTCCCTATACCATCCTACATCCACAACACGTACAAGGTCCACAGTCCTCCCCTATGTTGCAACCTAAACCATAGCACGTACGAGGTCCGCAGTCCTCCCCTATGCTACCACAATACAACTACAGCACGTATAAGGTCCACAGTCCTTTCCTATGCTGATGCCTATCTATAATACGTATAAGGTCCGCAGTCCTTAACTACGTTGTCGTCTATTATCTGTAACACGTATAAGGCCCACCGTCCCTATCTACGTTTACGTCTATCATCTACTTTACGTATAAGGCCCGCAGTCCTTAACTACGTTTACATCTATCATCTACTTTACGTATAAGGCCCGCAGTCCTTAACTACGCCATCACCAGCCGAGTCTATGTCCGACAAAAGCTAGAGGGATTTGCCATCCTAACTTACTATGTCGAACGTAGAACTCACATACCATTCGTGTAACTGCATACACCTACTTCACATATACAATAATTACATCATAGCATAAGAACACCCTAGGCGTTCTTTACATCATTCATTTAACAGCCATACCTCTTGTCGATACGTGCAATATCCGAAGATCGTTCACGCCCCGACAAGTATTCATTTGTAATGTTCATACATCTTCGATGTATAATATTCGTACCTTTATTTTTGACCTGACAGTACGCGCAATATCCGAAGATCGTTCGCGTACCGACAAGCAACCATTCATATCCATCACATATATCACATATGGCATACACGTATCACTTAGGATAAATGTATTAACAACACATCGAGTATGCACACAGCCCCGAAAACATAACACATAAATGGGGCTAGAAACTCACCTGAATACTGTTACGCTCTCCGTTAATAGTTATTCCCCTCTTGAGCTGCGCACGGCTAACTGTATAATATTTACACGTATCAATTAGCTACTACTACTTATGTTGCGTTTCTATCTTTATATGACCCACAACGAACGGGGGTCCGGGGGCAGCGCCCCTGGTAGCGGGGTTCTAGGGGCGGCAGCCCCTAGCGGGGTCCAAGGGGCAGAGCCCCTGGCTGGGGTTAAGCTGCCAGGTCAGCTTGGAAAAATTTTATTTTCGATAACTGCCTTAACACATTTTCCATTAGGTTTTTAATTTATTTTATAGACGAACTTCGCTTCAGGCGAAGTTAAACCTTAGGCGAACTTGGAAACAGCTTGGTTCTGGCTTGATTCGATCGAATAGGAACACGTTCGATCGAATAGGAACACGTTCGATCGAATACATCACGTTCGATCGAATAGGAACACGTTCGATCAAACAGGAACACGTTCGATCGAATACATCACGTTCGATCGAATAGGAACACGTTCGATCAAACAGGAACACGTTCGATCGAATAGGAACACGTTCGATCGAATACAACACTCATTCGATCGAATACAAAACTCATTCGATCGAATGAGTTGGAGACCATTCGGTTGCTTCCCTATTCGGTCGACTGGACTTGTTCGATCTACGCATTCGATCGAATGGACTGATTCGATCGACTGGTTCGATCGAATGAGTCTGATTCGACTCCTTCAAGCTGGGCGACGGAGAAACCCACGGGTTTTCCAGATTTTCCAGATTTTTGACCCAAAATCGAAGTTTTTGACATGGAAATGCTCGGGATTGAAAGGGCTATCGATCCCTAGTACTTTTAAACACAAAAGCTTGTATTTTGACACCAAAACAAGGCGGTTTTTGACCCGAAAACTCAAGTTACGAAAATGGGAGTTTTTGCTCGATTTGAGGTCGAAAATGGTTATGAAAACGGATGATTTTCGAGGGGGACTTACCAAAAACGATTAGGAACAAGATTGTGGACTCGGATTTGTGATTTGAGAACTTTCTCTCTCTAGCTTCTCTCTCTAGAAATGAGAGTGTTTGGGTGGGTGTAAGTGAAGGAAGATGGTGAAAATGGTGGAAGTGTCAAGAACTTTCGTTTATATACTACGGGTTTGGTTAGGCTCGGGTTGGCTTCCTACGGGTCGAGACAGGCCGAGTTCATAAAATAACTAAGCCCAAGACCCGTTCCTTACTCGACATTAAATAACTAAAACGTGAAATTACTAAACATAACTTTCTTTATTCAACATTATAAATTTTAGGATGTTACATACTAAGACTAAACACATAGAAAATAGGCAAGTGTACATGTCGTATATGTAGAATAGTATTGGTAAGAACCAAGTATCGATCCGTGCACACAAATATTTCTAATATTAAGTATTCTCTTTAATTCAATCGGAGAGTTTAGTCATTTTGAGGTGATTTTCAAACTTTAATAAAATAACTTATATATATATATATATAATATGTAGCTGAACAAGAAGAGAAATTCTAAATTATTAAATCAATTATACGAAGGTTTTAATTACACATTCCTTTAACATATGATTTCTTTAACTAGCATGATAAACTAAGCAATCATGTTAACAATGTAATTTCAGAATTATAAAAACTTGAGAAATAAATCATGGCTTATTGTTGGTGCATGTTTTGTAACAGATGATCTTTTGTGTTTGTTAGAATTGAGAGCAACGGTCAAAGGGGAGACTGTTGGTGCATTTTGTGACCGTCGCTATGCAATTCAGACCAGCGGAACGCCACAGGCGAAGTTAGCACAACTTCGCCTTAGGCAAAGTTAGAACAACTTCGCCAACGGCGAAGTTGTAACAACTTCTGCCTTAGGCGAAGTTATCACAACTTCGCCATAGGCGAAGTTATGAACAACTTCGCCTACTGGCCCAAGCCCAAGCCCGAGAAGATGTTTTGTCTATATATATGTGTGTCTTGTTTAGGTTTTGTATCAAGAAATTAGTGTGTGTCTTGAGTAGTTTGTTTGTTTAGAGAGAGTAAGAGACAAGGAGAGTCGTGTGAGACGACCCGAGGTAGAGCTCACCTCGGGTCAGTCGTGTTTTCTGTTTATGTTCTGTATGTCTCGTGGTTGATTATTATATATAAGAATCTGCAGATTTGATTATCCCGTTCTTGTATTTGTTCGTGTATTTGTTCGTGTACTTGTGTGTGTTCTTCATCTTTACACCAATAAACGAGTCTAGGAGGATTCCGCACTCCTAGACCTCGTGCGGATCTCGTATCGATCGGCGACGGCCCCGGGGGGTCCTACAAGTGGTATCAGAGCCTTAGGCTCTTATGCTATGGTTCGAGATCTGCGTTTTGCTGTTTCTGGCACGTTAGTGTGCGTTTCTGGCCGAACAGTGCCGTAGGCGAAGTTATTGTTCACCAGGCGAAGTTGCCGTCACTGTTCGTAGGGTTTCAGCGAAGATATAAGGTCTGGTGAAGTTATGAACAGGCGAAGTTGACTTTAGGCGAAGTTGACTTCCAGGCGAAGTTATAGCCAGGCGAAGTTATAGCCAGGCGAAGTTATGGACAGACGAAGTTAACTTTAGGCGAAGTTAACGAGAAAAAAAAAAAGAAAAAAAAAAAAGAGTATTTTGGTGTTTTCGTCTGTATGGCCAGGTGTACACGATTATTGTGAGACCGGAGATGTTGTTCCGTCAACGAGTGAAACTTGTTATCTCTGGGTCTTACGTGTGAACAAATACGTGTCAACTCTGGATATGGAGTTGAGTTTGTGAATGGGATATTGATTGAAACTGGATATTGACACATATTTGGGTGTTTGTGGGCAATGAAATTGTTGTTGTTCTAGGTGACCAATTGAAGAAAGTCAAATTAAACTGAAGGTTTTTGTCATTACTGGATTGCGGTCAGAGCATATTATTTATGTTACTTTCAAGGCGTTCGAGAATTGGATCCTGAAACGTGATGCTTATTTATTAGAGTGAAAATTCTGGAACAAGTTGGATTTAATCGGGAACTAAAGTGTTTATGTTCTTGATCGTTATCCCTGGTGATTGAAGATGCTTCGGATTAATTAATGGTCATGTGTTAGATTCTGTCAAGGTGGTTTTGTGATGAAATTGATCACTTGATGTTGAGTAGTTGAAGATTAAACCTTATCGTATGCCGACGAGTTGGTGAAGTTGTGGAGGAAGTCCAACTTCAAATGTTGGTGAAGTCAGATGGACTCACGTGATTGGTAGAGACGATCTATTGGCACGAGGATGCATGCATTTCGAAGACCTCAATCGTTGTAGTCGGAGAAGCTTACACTGAAGGGGAGATCTGATATGGAAGACGCTGGGTGATTGGTAGATTTGTGAAGCTACATGACAGTTTCAGACACGGCTGGTTGACTGCAAACAGAAGATCATCAGTTAAGAGGGAGTCTGTTGGTGCATGTTTTGTGACAGATGATCTTTTGTGTTTGTTAGAATTGAGAGCAACGGTCAAAGGGGAGACTGTTGGTGCATTTTGTGACCGTCGCTATGCAATTCAGACCAGCGGAACGCCACAGGCGAAGTTAGCACAACTTCGCCTTAGGCGAAGTTAGAACAACTTCGCCAACGGCGAAGTTGTAACAACTTCTGCCTTAGGCGAAGTTATCACAACTTCGCCATAGGCGAAGTTATGAACAACTTCGCCTACTGGCCCAAGCCCAAGCCCGAGAAGATGTTTTGTCTATATATATGTGTGTCTTGTTTAGGTTTTGTATCAAGAAATTAGTGTGTGTCTTGAGTAGTTTGTTTGTTTAGAGAGAGTAAGAGACAAGGAGAGTCGTGTGAGACGACCCGAGGTAGAGCTCACCTCGGGTCAGTCGTGTTTTCTGTTTATGTTCTGTATGTCTCGTGGTTGATTATTATATATAAGAATCTGCAGATTTGATTATCCCGTTCTTGTATTTGTTCGTGTATTTGTTCGTGTACGTGTGTGTGTTCTTCATCTTTACACCAATAAACGAGTCTAGGAGGATTCCGCACTCCTAGACCTCGTGCGGATCTCGTATCGATCGGCGATGGCCCCGGGGGGTCCTACACTTATATCTCATCATTTCTAAGTACAATATAAGGATCCATGTTTATCTTGAATAAGTTATAAAGGTATTCTTTTTACCATTTCTAGTCTCCAAGAACATGAGTGAATGATGAATTATTGTTAATCATCGACCTTGATTTGTTGAATGTGGATGGGTCTTCCATCTTCAATGATGATGGATGATGATGATAGCCTCCAAGCCTTCAAACTCTCCACAAGATATTCAATATGTGTGTAATGTGGGTGTTTTTATAAGTGAAACCCGTATAAAGTTTTTCTTTGGTCCTCTATTTATAGGCTATTTGGGATATCAGGCACGGCACCGTGCCTCATGAGGCACACCCCCGTGTCCATCCATCCACTCGCATTTAATGCTCTTTCATATTATACATGCTGACTCACCACGGGGGCGTGCTTCCTGAGGCAAGGCCCCGTGTTTTTGGGTGCCTGTTATATTTTTTTTTTGTCTAGTCTGAAAGGTGACCATGGCCCCATGTTCTCAGAAGTACGACCCCTTGTCCAGCTGTTCAATATTTTGTCCTTTCTTGCAGATTTTTGCCTTTTCTCGCACAAGAAAGCATGGGGGTGTGTTCCATGAAGCATGAGGGCGTGCTTTGCTGTTTTCTTGGTTTTCGTTGATTTTTCTTGGGCTTTTTGATTCGTTTTCTTCGTTTGAGGATGGATTCTCCTGAAAATACGTTTTAACATGATAGGTTGCTATTTGAACTATATTACTTGATAGAAGTTACAGATTTTAGAGATTATTTGATGCTAAAAAGATGTATATTTTTATATACATCAATATCCCTCATCTGCAATAATGTATCGAGTTTACGAGTGTCAGTATCTTGCTAACAGGGATCTCAAACAATTTCGGCATCCTGAACGTAATATTTTGTTCACTAGCGGAAATATTTTGCAGGTAGTCATTGGTGACTTGATTGACGTTAAAAGTTCATTAAATTCTTGGTGTTTATGTGAAAAATCGGATTTAAGGATAATGTAACCAAATCAGTTTTGTGAGGTAGGGTGCTTGAATGACAATGTTGATTATGCGGTTTAAAAAGGAAATGAACAAAATGATTTTGTTACGAAGAAAATCCCTTGATTAGTAAGAGATCGCCGACATAAGAACCCTAGGTGATGAAAATCATCTATCACCACTTTTATTGATAAAATGTAAAGTATTACAAAGTGGAAGCTCAGGCAGTGATTACAATAGAATGCTAAGTGCGAGTGTTACATGTGAGTATTCGTTGTGTGTTCTATTCTACTACAAGAGCTTCAATAAATAGATATAATTCAAATAACTAAACTCCTATCTTCACTCCTCTATTCAAGCACACTTCCATATAGTTGTTACACACTTTAATCACGTTGCTAAATGACTTGAACGACAAAATAATAGAATAGACTTGGTCATTAGCTATATTAACTGCTATAATATCAATATAATAAAGAGAAAAATCATTAGTAAATAATAATAAGTACTGAGGATCCATGATCTTAACAAGATATGGAACAAATGCTAAGGATAACTGATCTAGAACATATGCCAGGAAAATATATCCACAACATCAAATTTCCGAGCTCTAACAATTGCCCAAAAAATGGTGGTTGTGGTAAGATCACAACTGTCATTTTGTCTTTAAATTCAAAACCCTGCAAAATAGGTGAGATTTAACATGCTAGAGATGATTATTATATAGCTATAGAGTTTTCTTCGGAACTCCCCATCCGGCTATATGTCTGACGCTTCTTATTACTCTTTCTTCATAAATCAGCGGAACAAAAGTAAGGTACCGTTTCTTCTATTTCTATTGATTTTATATTAAGTCTGAGAAAATTTCTTCCTCCGAGCAATCGGATTCTGTTTACCTACATTCACAAAACTTGGTTACTCATCCATCTTCCGAGATTTGTAAGTTCACAGATCCAAAAATTGATGCTTTAACTCCCTTTTTTCATTCTTGCACTATCTTTCGTCCCTTCAATTCCTCAAAGAGGAGAGATTGTTGTTCCCAGACATGGGTTTGTTTTTTGGCTTGCTTATTCCATAACCAATACTAATATCCTTCCCAGACTTCACTCAAAGTTTCTTCATCCTGACCTGCATAAGCTATATTCAAGCTATGCCGATGCTATGCAGAGCATTGTTCACTGTAGATGAGATCATTGAAAAGGAAGGTCTTGAGTTTGGTCTCTCGAAGCTTGCGTATCTGTGTTGTTTAGTAACCCACGGTTCCAGCCGCTTTGTTTTAAAATCCAAGCCTCGTTAGCCAATTCCTATATACAAAACCACCCATAATGGTTCCATTTGAAGAACCAGTTCTTTCTGGCGAGAAGAGACTCAGTCCTTGGTGGGTATAGTCTACCCTTTAAGTGGATTAGTAAGGGTAGGATTTTGGATCCTTTGATAAGTTGCTAATTATAACTTATCCTAATTCTAATTCATTTATTTTATTTTTGCAGTAGACAACTTTGCTCTTCACTTCGATCTTCCTGGTGTCAAGGAAAGGGTGACCACCTTCTTGGCTCGGGATCCTACTGTTAGGACTTTCAAGGCTAAAGCTCAAGATATTTCCGAGAATCTACTCAAGAATCGGAATCAAACGAAATGTCAAGTAAGTTGTTTTTACATTTTATGATAATAAGTAAAAGCAACAAAATGAGTCTTATCTTTTTTCGTATGTTATGTAGGTGCTCAAAAGTCAAGCAAGTATACATCCCAGTTATCTTTGGAGGATATTGACTATTTCATGGTCAAGAAGGAAACTACCCAGGTCATTTCACTCCCTGAACCGCGAGATGTGACTACTTGTTCCAAGTCTGGAGCCTCTACGAGAAAGAAGCCTTCAGAGCCTGAAGATCCTATCGAAGCCGAGAGGATGCTTCCTGAAATGCTAACTGCGATAAGGATCCTTGAACCCATTTATTCTTTTGAAGATATTTAAGCTTCATCTAACCTTATCTTTATATGCAGGCCATGACCTCTTCTAGAAGCTAACATGAGAAAGTTGTCAAGGAGATAGAGGATACTCTCTCCGGGATGCGAGCCATAATTACAACCAAAGACAAAGCTAATTCCAAACTTATGAAGGAAAAGAAACAACTGGAGGATCATCTATCTGCGGTGAAGGCTCAGAACCAGGAGGAGGTGAAGCAGGACACAGATGAAGCCAAGATGTGGGCGGCCAAATCCGTATTGTTGGCAGGGATCAAGATGGCTGCTGAAGTTGGTGAACCTGTGATGTATACGTAGTGCTCTAATAAAAAACAAGTATTTATAAAGCTTATATACCTATAACTAGTACTGGTAAATAAGGTCATCTCCACCGTGAATCAGTGGAAAGTGCATAATTATTAATTATTATAGTATGTGAAAAAACGATGTCAAGCGATTTAGAAAAGTTGATTTAAGAAAACACACGATTATAACTTATGGTTGTAAACAATTTTGGAAAACATTTCACTTTAGTTCAGGTAATGTGATGACCGACTAATCACAGACTCATAAGAATTATTTGTGTAGTAATTACTAAACCTAATAGTTTGGTTGTGATGAAAAACGATACCCTAACCGAATTGTTAACACAACTGAACCCCAGTTTACCCAATTACCAGTTTAATGTATGAAAATCAGTTATAAGCAATGATTAACAGTTACTGGTTCAATGACATAGGAGCTAACCCTACATGTGATGAACACAACCAGAAAAGTGATGCAAGATAATCAAAATCATATACTGTTTAAACAATCAATTCATTATGTAAAACAAGATTAAAGACATTGAATCAATTTATACTCATTCAAAACATAGATTCTATCAAAATTAGTTTACATAAAACCCTAGCCTGAAGTAAATATAATGGTTTTAGCTGGACATCGGCATCACGAAGGATTCTATTATCTGATGAAAGGACGAAAGCATTCGATGAATGAACGAACCGTAGGCTTCGTGAAAGTGCAAAATCGTCCTAGGGCTTGTACTTGGTTGCTAGAATGACTGATAGGCCGAAATAGGGGCTCAAAACTGATTATATCAAAGTCAGGTTAATTTTCCCGTCATGAGGGAGTTTATCGCGGCGCTAACATCCATGGGCTAAGAAATTATCGCCGCGCTAAGGTCTACTTTCCTGATTTTTTAACTTTGACCTTAGAGTTGCTCTAAGGTCACACTACGGCCCCGTAGCGCCTCGCTAAAGGTGTCTAACACATCCTCTTTATTTTCTTCTTTTATTTTACATAGGAATGCTTTCCAATCATCATGAGTCTTCTACATCTTTGTTCTAAGCCCGCAATTCATCCTGATAAGCGTCTTTAACGTCAAGTATCCTGAAACACATAAACACGCTTGAAGTACCAAAGTTCACATATTATTTAAAGTAAAATTTAAGAAATAATATCATAATATACGTGCCTTTTACCTGACCATCACATCCCCACACTTATCTTTTGCTTGCCCTCAAGCAAACTCTCATGCAACACTTACACCTCGATCGATGATTCATCATTTACCATGATTAATACTAGTGAGGTATAAGGTCATACCCAATTCCGAAGAACTGACACTGTCAAGGTTGATAACCCACCAAAAAAATATATATTTCAATTTAAAACTATGGAACCACCCAAACGAGTGTATTTTGATTCCAGTTAAGGCACACATGATCACACCCCTCATAATATAACATCTCTCCTCTCGATTTAATATCTGGACGAGCAAAACAATGTGCTAGTATCTCTCTGCCCTCTATACCAAGTGTGAACACAATGTAATAAGCTTGGAAGCAAGTCATATCTCCACCCATTACCCACTGATGTGCTAAAAGTAGTCAAATAATTATTAACTAAAATTATGCTAAACTAGACAATAAGTAATACTCTAGACTCTTAAACTCAATTTAAACTACTAACCAGCAAGTGTACCGGTCGACTCTAGTACCACTAAGTAAGTCCAGATATCGAACCAACGAGACTCTATAAATTACGAAACTAGGTAACTAGACTCGACTAAAAGACACGACTATTTAATAATATTGTTTGAGGGGGTTTTTAAACTAATTAATAAGTAAACCCTTATTAATAATTAACTATTTAAATAAAATTTAAGTATTGATTAACTAATGATTACTTAATAAACCTTAATTAATAAAATAATACTTAATTAATTAAAACAAACCCTAATTGAATATTCTGTTATTAAAATTAAAACCCTAATTAAATAAAATATTACGAAACTATTTAAAACTATTAGATTAATTCATATGATAAAGATAACTATCTAGGCTATAATCCTCTAAGTTACGACAATCAATTAAATGGGAAACTTAAGTTATGGAACTAGCATCATAAAATAAACCCTCGACAGAAAACCGAACAGGACCCTTGAACTTCAAGAAGACAGCTATAGATTTCTAACAAGTTTTAAAGCAAACCAGTTTTATGAATTAAACTTCCTTAAGGTTATTTAATAATTTATGTCTAAGTATCTTTATGACGAAATTTTACCTTACAACGCGGAATTCAAAGATAGCTAAGTATAATCAATTGACTTAATAGACTAAGTTGACGATCAAACCTAAATGAACTCCTTATGAAGAACTAAATCTAGCAATCCTGACCAACAAAGTTCTATCAATAATCTATCACCTTACAACTTTCTAGGCTAGCAGCTCACTTTAATTTATGTAGTAAGTTTTATTGTTTCTATGATCTTAATGCATATAAATCATAAACTAGTCAAGAACACACAGTAAATGACCTAAAAAACCCTATCCTATGATACAATCACGAAGGGAAATGTGAAACAATAAATACAAGTAAATAAAACCAAGCAATCAAACGCATCAATTAACCCAAACTCAACACATTAACTAAAACATAAAACCCATAATGAAACAAATCCAAATTAAAATCAAAACGAACAAAGGTTCATCCCATTGGTGTTATTATTATTGAAATACTGACGTCGTCCTTATTATAAGAATATTGGAAGCCAGATGGTGCGCCCGCCGAACGCTAGTTAGAGTTATTCTGACTTGGGTTCTTGTAGTTGTTCCACTTCTGATTGTTTTCGTTGTTGTAATTGTTGAGAAACCTATTTTGACCAGCGACGAAATCGATGTATTGATTCATTAACGGGTACTCCAGATTACCATGTCCACCATACCAAACTCACACTTGTCCACCTTCGTCTTAAGTTCCTTCACCTCTCTAGTTTGTGATTCCAAAGCAGCAGCCACACAAGTATCCAGATTAACCTGGTGTACACCTCGTGAAGATGAGTATGTACTGCTAACGAGAGTGGAATTCCCGCGA